>NC_084735.1:63363322-63553322 GCF_033978785.1 Entelurus aequoreus | reverse complement strand
GGTTCAGTAAACTAAATCACAAGTATGGGGAAGACTGCTGACCTGACTGCTGTCCAGAGGACCATCATTAACACCCTCCATCAGGAGGGTAAGACACAAGAAGACATTTCTAAAAGAGCAGACTTTTCACAGAGTGCAGTTTCAAAGCACATTCAGAAAAAGTCTGTTGGAAGGAGGAAATGTGGCAGAAAACGCTGCACAACCAAGAGAGAGGACCGCAGTCTTAACAGCATTGTGAAGAAGAGCCGCTTCCAGAATTTGGGGGAGCTTCAAAGATAGTGGACTGAAGCTGGAGTCCAGGTATCAAAAGCCACTGTTCACAGACGTGTCCGGGAAATGGGCTACAATAGCCGTATTCCCATGGTCAAGCCACTCCTGAAGTCAAGACAACGGAAGAAGCATCTGACTTGGGCTATGTAAAGGAGCACTGGACAGTTGCAGAGTGGTCCAGAGTCCTGTTTTCAGACGAAAGCAAGTTTTGTATTTCATTTGGAAGTCAAGGCTCTAGAGTCTGGAGGAAGGCTGGAGAGGAGCAAAATCCAAGTTGCTTGAAATCCAGTGTGAAGTTCCCACAGTCAGCAATGGTTTGGGGAGCCATGTCAGCTGCTGGTGTTGGTCCACTGTGTTTCATCAAGTCCAGAGTCAATGCAGCTGTGTACCAAGCGATTTTAGAGCACTACATGCTTCCATCTGTTGAAAAGCTCTATGGAGATGATGATTTCATTTTCCAGCATGATCTAGCACCTGCACACAGTGCCAAAACCACCAGTAACTGGTGTACTGACCATGGCATTACTGTCCTTGATTGGCCTGCCAACTCCCCTGACCTGAACCCCATAGAGAATTTGTGGGGTATTGTGAAGAAGAAGCTGAAAGACACCAGACCCAATAATGCAAATGAGCTAAAGGCCGCTATTGAAGCATCCTGGGCATCCATAACACCTCATAAATGCCACAGGCTGATTGCCTCCATTGTTAATATTATGCTTACGTCCCTTGTGTAAATATTATTTTTTTTAATAATTCTTGAGGTTTTTCACAATGGAATCCCACAATAAGTCTTTCAATTTCTGTTTAAACGTCATCACAAACAGCTTTTAAATTACACCATTAAAACAAATGTAAAAAATGTTTTAAGCAAAATGTTCATTGATTGAAATTCAGGGGTCAGGATTTATATTCGTATTTATATGTATATATATATTTAATTTCATTGAAATGCTTCTCAAAATTATTGTGTTTAATGAAGTGATGATTAGTGAGTCAAGCAGTAAATGTCATTCTGCAAAAAATAATTACAGTATTGTAATAATAAATGCAAAATGCTTGACTCTACATTCGACCTACCCCAATTTGTTTTTGGCAGAGATTGTATCTGAATTTACTTTGATTTATCATACATATTATGGCATCATATTTAAATATATATGGAGTATATAGTACACATTTATATACTATAATATTTTTATATTTCTTATACTAATTACTTTTCTATGAATAGTTTCTTTTAAAGTTAGTACTAGTTGCAGACGACATTTTGTTCAGGAGTGAACACACAGAAGCTAATACAACTAACAACAGAAGAAATACATATAGATAAATAAAGAGCGTGTTTTATATAATAATTAAATAAATATGAAACTTTTTTTTAAAAGATTAAAATGTATCATAATATTTATAGTTAAAATAACCTTATAAAATAATTGTATTTGAAAAAAAAAAAGTAAACTAAATAAAATAAAAATAAAATACAGTAATGCTATTGACATCGACGCGGTAGTATAAATAACATTTTTAGGTGTAATAATCTCATGAAAATATGCAACATAAAGTGGCAGGAAATATATCAATAATGAATAAAGCCAAATATGGATAAAAAAAAAAACTGCATATTCTCTACTGCTCGTATGTGTTACCATAACTGAGTTGGTGTGTAGAAATATGGAAAATAACTACAATAGTACACTTCATTCATTTAACAATGGTACAAAAGAGGTCAGTTAGAATAATACATTATAAAGAACATCCAAACCCTTTGTTTATGCAATCAAAAATATTGAAATTAGAAGATTCAGTTCATTTGCAAACAACAACAATTATGCACTAAGCAATCTATAACCTGCTACCTAAGAATGTTTAACAAAAGAGGAGAAATACAACCTTAGAGAAAAGTGTAACTTGAACCAGTTGAATGCACGTACAACACTTAAAACCTTTTAGTACATCAGTATGTGGAATTAAAGGCCTACTGAAACCCACTACTACCGACCACGCAGTCTGATAGTTTATATATCAATGATGAAATCTTAACATTGCAACACATGCCAATACGGCCGGGTTAGCTTACTAAAGTTAAATTTCGCGCCGAAATATCCTGCTGAAAACGTTTCGGTATGATGACGCCTGCGCGTGACGTCACGGATTGTAGAGGACAATTTGGGACAGCATGGTGGCCAGCTATTAAGTCGTCTGTTTTCATCGCAAAATTCCACAGTATTCTGGACATCTGTGTTGGTGAATCTTTTGCAATTTGTTCAATGAACAATGGAGACAGCAAAGAAGAAAGCTGTAGGTGGGAAGCGGCGTATTGCGGCCGGCTGCAGCAACACAAACACAGCCGGTGTTTCATTGTTTACATTCCCGAAAGATGACAGTCAAGCTTTACTATGGAACAGAGAGGTCAAGCAAACACGGTTGGATTGGACCACACACACAAAGTACAGTGTATTATGCAGCGATCATTTCGAAAGATCGTGTTTCGAAGAGGGTCCCTTGCGAAGGGCAGAGATAGGCATCGCCCCCACCCGTCGACTGGTGCTGAAGAAAGGTGCGGGGCCAACTATTTTCAACAGACCACGGCCAGGCATCAGTGGCAGTGTCACTGTCAGTGCTCCCAGTGCCAGTGCTTCGACAAGTTCAGACCACCCCACCCCCTCCACAAGTGGACAGACTGTGCACATGAGGTCTGCATTTACCAAAAGGGAAAGGAAGAGGGTAAGGATCTTGATTTCCAGTTTCCGTAGTCATACTCACAGACATAGTCATAGACTACTCCATGAACAATGAAATAAATTAACAATAAAATAGCGTCTGGTTCAAAGCGGTATGGCTCTATCCCTTGTTGCGGTTGGGCCTTGCTGAGTGGTCCTGCCACGGCTGCCACGGCGCCTCTCACAGCATCTTCCCTATCTGAATCGCTCCCACTGCCCTCTAGTCCTTCACTCTCACTTTCCTCATCCACAAATCTTTCATCCTCGCTCAAATTAATGAGGAAATCGTCGCTTTCTCTGTCCGAATCGCTCTCGCTGCTGGTGGCCATGATTGTAAACAATGTGCAGATGTGAGGAGCGCCACAACCTGTGACGTCACGCGCATATCGTCTGCTACTTCCGGTACAGGCAAGGCTTTTTTATCAGCGACCAAAAGTTGCAAACTTTATCGTCGATGTTCTCTACTAAATCCTTTCTGCAAAAATATGGCAATATCGCGAAATGATCAAGTATGACACATAGAATGGACCTGCTATCCCCGTTTAAATAAGAAAATCGCATTTCAGTAGGCCTTTCAGTTGTGCAATGGATTAAGCAAATAAGTCAAACTAATATGATCTAGTTTAAGAAACTGTTCAAACTCAGTGTTTACAAATTACAAACAGGAAGAATCCTAATAAAAATCTTGAACCTAATTGAAAAAAGATACAGAACAGCTCCATTTCAAAAAGAGAGGTAAAACAAAAAGTAGTGAACAGAAGAAATAAATGATAAATAAATACTGTGATAACGTCGGACAAGCAGAAATGCACGAAGCCATGTTTGATTAGTGGAAGTCTACTGCTTCTTCAGCACCTGCAGTGAGCAATCTCGTCCAAAAGATGGCGCCATAGCACAAATAATAAAACACCTTCCCGTTTATGATGTGTGCTGCGCATGTCAAGGTAAAGTATTCTGATTTAAGGTGTGATGCATGAAAATGTGCGTCATAATCAGATACTTTTTTTCAGGGTCCATGTTCACAGGAACATTCTATTGGGAAAGATGATCAGATTAAATACATTTTGTCCATGTACACATGGTTAATGTCATCCATCGCTTGTATCAGCCTGTCGCGGCCTTGGAGGAACTTTTCTATTGTCTATTGCGGAATTCATATGCCGTAATCCATACATCTATTTTCTACCGCTTATTTGGGTGTTACCATTTAGTGGTCAATTGTACGGAATATGTACTGAACTGTGCAATCTACTAATAAAAGTTTCAATCAATCAATCAAAAAATCTATTTCGAGGTCGCGGGGGGTGCTGGAGCCTATCTCAGCTGCACACGGGTGGAAGGCGGGGTACATGCCGCAATAGACATGTTGTAATGAAAAATTGTAAATATGTGATGTATCATATTGTAACTGTACGCATGTTCTAAATATAGTAATACCCTTATTTCGCTAATATTTGTACAGTACTAACTATGATATGCATATGCATTTTTTTGTTATTTTTTTGCTGTGATTGCATTTTTCTCACTAGACTCTTGTAGGTTTTATTTTGATGATATTTAGTCAAATATCTTGTTGATTCTGAACTGGTCGACTTCTTCCCCAAACGAGTCAGCTTTTCTTTCTGTCACTCACACACAGATAATGTCAAATTTTATGGTCAATTAAGTTTTCTCTTGTGCAAAGTTATGATATTGGACTTTAAACTGTACTCACCTCTATTGATTGGCAACATTTCTTGTGTATTTTTCCTGTTTTCAGACCAAACCATGGCCAACTTTGGTGGACACGCCATCCCCGGCTCTTTCTTCTTGCTTTTTGGATTTTGGCTGACAGTGAAACACACTCTCCAGCACCACTGGAAGAAGACTCATCCCAAAGGCAGAGACATTGTGCCTCCTTTCTCTAAACGGATGGACTGCATTGAAGGAGGATTGCAAATCTTTGCTTCATTTGTTGGTCGGTCTCCTCTAAACGCGTGACTAAAACGTTCCAAAGTGGCTCTAACTTAATTTTCGTCTCAGGCATCATGGTGGAGCAGTTTGTGGTGGACGGCCCACACGCTCGCCTTTACGACACGCAGAACAATTCGTGGGTGAAGCTGATGAACTGGCAGCACAGCACCATGTATCTCTTCTATGGCATCTCTGGAATAGCTCTGGTCGTGAGCACCATGTCCAAACTGGTACCGGTCGGTGTGGACCGCTTTGCTCTCTCCTTGGCGCTGTTTGTAGAAGGTAAAAGACATCTGTTAACATTTGTATTTGTTAATAAGGGACATTTTCCTGACCTAAAAATACAATAAAAACTACATCCATGCAATCAACATTTTCACGATACAAAAAATAAAATAAAAATAAGAATTACATTTATATAAAATTATACTGTAAATACAACTAGAATAGCTATTAAGACACAATAATTAGGACTCACAAGACCTGCTCAAAAGACTCAACTTGTCTGAACACATTTTTTATTTCATGTTTGATTTCTTGCCTTTTTGATATAATTTTTGCCTAACCTGTGGTGCTAACCGGATCAGATGTGCTTGTTAGCTAAGCCAAGCTAACTTACTTCTACTGCCTTTTTAAATATATTTTTCTATTCAAAAAGCCAATTTGGGTAAAATAATGTATTTATATATATATATATATATATATATATATATATATATATATATATATATATATATATATATATATATATATATATATATATATATATTATATAATGTGTATATCTGTATGTATATTTATATATATATATATATATATATATATATATATATATATATATATATATATATATATATATATATATATATATATATATATATATATATATATATATATACCGTATTTCCTTGAATTGGCGCAGGGAATATAGTATTCGCACGTCTAGAATTACTGCCGGGTCAAACTCTTTTCTCAAAATAATTAACGCATGCTTGGCCTTATCGCCGGTTCATTATTGACGCCAGATCAAATTCGTTTCGCAAAATATAAATTTTTTTATCGCATGTCTATAATTTTCGCCGGGTCAAACTCGTTTCGCAAAATATTTAGCATATGGCTAGAACTTCCACCGGGTCAAATTCGTTACGTCACGAGTGACGCTTTACCTGTCCTCATTTTCAAAATGGAGGAAGCTGCTTTCAGTGGTTTGCAATCGCACAAAAGAAAAAAGATAAAGAGCTATTCAGTAGGATTTAAGGTCCAAGCTATTGAATACCGGTACAGTATGCTAAAAAGAACAGTAAGCAGCTATGTTTTATTAATATACCGTAGCTGCGTGTGTCAAATACTGTATGAGTCATGAAATGACTCCCGCCTCCTGGTGGTAGAGGGCGCTGCCGCGCTAGTGATCCTTCTTGCGACTTCCGGTACTGCAGAAGAAGTGAACACACGCAGCAAGACATTTTTTTTTCCCTCTGCCTGAACTTTTAACAAGGAGGATTACATACCGGTATCTAAAATAAAACAGTTTTCTAAACTGGACTTTCAATCGAAGCAGGAGGTAATAATTAAAGGAATATCTCCATCGAGACAGAGAGACTTTTAAAACGGAAGAAAGAAAATAAGGAAGACTTCTATAAACAAGTTATTGATGCTTTTGGTCAGAAGGAGCTGCAAATGGACTCCATTTATAAGTACAGGTAAGACCATAATAACGTTTTTTTTTATTAAATGTGCTTTTCATGATGGTATGCTTACATCACACTCAAAGCGCACGCCTAAATTTACCGCATTCCTTTTGGTAAACGCCGGAGTGAGAAGAGGTTTTAAAATAATTACCGCATGCACGGCCATCCCGCCGGTTTCCGGTAAACGCCGGAGTAACAGGAGGTTTTAAATTAATTAGCGCCCCTGCGGCTATTCAAGGAAATACGGTATATATATATATGTATATATATATATATATATATATATGTATATATATATATATATGTGTGTGTGCATATATATATATATACAGTATGTGTGCATATATATATATATATATATATATATATATATATATATATATATATATATATATATATATATATATATATATATATACACTAGGGCTGCAACTAACGATTAATTTGATAATCGATTAATCTGTTGATTATTACTTCGATTAATCGATTAATAATCGGATAAAAGAGACAAACTACATTTCTATCCTTTCCGGTATTTTATTGATAAAAACCAGCATACTGGCACCATGTTGTGGACATTGGGGGTGCAGCATGCACCAACAATAACACAGAAATGTAACTCATCAGAACTGAATCAGATATTGTACACGTTTCTGTTGTGAATAATAAAGGATTCATTTCAGGCTGCCTCTGAATAATAGCATGAAATATTCCAGCACTTTCATAACGTTTAGTTGTACTAAAGCGTCACTCAAATCTAAATATATTTATATAGCTTTATCGGCCCGGCTATATTGATCCATTATGAAACCAACCTGAGATATTTCTGTCCGTTACGTTTATTTCGAAATTGGTAACCGTGCGTTTTCTCTCTCAAAACGGAGTCAAATGTGCCGGAGACACATTATCAGCCCCGCGTTGCAACAAAGGCATAACTTTAAAGTTACTCACAAAAAAGCTGAACTCATAAATGCTTGTTGCCACTATGGACTTAAAAAGTTACGTACTATGAGTTCCTCCCTTCATCCATGGCTCCAACATGTTTCTTCTTCAGGTGCTCCTGAAGCAATGTTGTACTTCCGTGCCATTTTGCAGGAAACAGTCTTCTTTGAAGTCTTTAAAGTGAAGTGTTCCCACACTTTTGACGACTTTGGTCGTACACTTTTCTCCATTGAAACAATAACCTCAAGATGTTTCTCCGCTAAACTATCGGGAGTGTTTTCCTGCGCCATTTTTCGAATTTTTCCAGCAAAGGAGACGCCGTCGTCACGTGAGCTGCCCATGACACATCATTGGCTAGCTTATGCCACCTCATGAGACGTAGCCTCACCGCCGCCCTGGCGTTGTTTTGTACTGTTTTTGTACTTATTTTGATTATTGTTTCTCAGCTGATTGTAAATGTTGCAGTTTATAAATAAAGGTTTATAAAACAAAAAAAAACAACAAAAAAATAACCAAAAAATAAAATAAAAAATGTCTCCGCGCATTCGCATAGCATTGTTCCAACGAATCGATGACTAAATTAAAGGCCTACTGAAACCCACTACTACCGACCACGCAGTCTGATAGTTTATATATCAATGATGAAATCTTAACATTATAACACATGCCAATACGGCCGGGTTAACTTATAAAGTGACATTTTAAATTTGCCGCTAAACTTCCGGTTCGAAACGCCTCTGAGGATGACGTATGCGTGTGACGTGGCCCGGCGAACACGGGTATGCCTTCCACATTGAAGCCGATACGAAAAAGCTCTGTTTTCATTTCATAATTCCACAGTATTCTGGACATCTGTGTTCGTGAATCTGTTTCAATCATGTTCATTGCATTATGGAGAAGGAAGCCGAGCAAGCAAAGAAGAAAGTTGTCGGTGCGAAATGGACGTATTTTTCGAACGTAGTCAGCCACAACAGTACACAGCCGGCGCTTCTTTGTTTACATTCCCGAAAGATGCAGTCAAGATGGAAGAACTCGGATAACAGAGACTCTAACCAGGAGGACTTTTGATTTGGATACACAGACGCCTGTAGAGAACTGGGACAACACAGACTCTTACCAGGATTACTTTGATTTGGATGACAAAGACACAGACGTGCTACTGTGAGTATGCAGCTTTGGCTTTTTTTTGCGTATGTACGTAACTTTTTTAAAATATATAAGCTTTATGAACCTTGGGTTAGGTGAACGGTCTTTTGGGCTGAGTGATTGTGTGTGTTGATCATGTGTTTGAATTGTATTGGCGTGTTCTATGGAGCTAGGAGCTAGCAGAGGAGCTAGGAGCTAGCATAACACGTACCGTACCGTACGTGCGCGTCACGTACGTAACTTTTTAAAAATATATAAGCTTTATGAACCTTGGGTTAGGTGAACGGTCTTTTGGGCTGAGTGATTGTGTGTGTTGATCAGGTGTTTGAATTGTATTGGCGTGTTCTATGGAGCTAGGAGCTAGCAGAGGAGCTAGGAGCTAGCATAACAAACACGCAGGTGTTATTATGCAGGATTAATTTGTGGCATATTAAATATAAGCCTGGTTGTGTTGTGGCTAATAGAGTATATATATGTCTTGTGTTTATTTACTGTTGTAGTCATTCCCAGCTGAATATCAGGTCACCCCCGGCTCTCACAGCATCTTCCCTATCTGAATAGCTTCAACTCCCCACTAGTCCTTCACTTGCACTTTACTCATCCACAAATCTTTCATCCTCGCTCAAATTAATGGGGAAATTGTCGCTTTCTCGGTCCGAATCTCTCTCACTTCATGCGGCCATCATTGTAAACAATAGGGAACTTTGCGTATATGTTCAACTGACTACGTCACGCTACTTCTGGTAGGTGCAAGCCTTTTTTTTATCAGATACCAAAAGTTGCAATCTTTATCGTCGTTGTTCTATACTAAATCCTTTCAGCAAAAATATGGCAATATCGCGAAATGATCAAGTATGACACATAGAATAGATCTGCTATCCCCGTTTAAATAAAAAAAAATTCATTTCAGTAGGCCTTTAATCGCCAACTATTTTGGTAATCGATTTTAATCGATTAGTTGTTGCAGCCCTAATATATACAAACCCCGTTTCCATATGAGTTGGGAAATTGTGTTAGATGTAAATATAAACGGAATACAATGATTTGCAAATCATGTTCAACCCATATTCAGTTGAATATGCTACAAAGAAAACATATTTGATGTTCAAACTGATAAACATTTTTTTTTTTGCAAATAATCATTAACTTTAGAATTTGATGCCAGCAACACGTGACAAAGAAGTTGGGAAAGGTGGCAATAAATACTGATAAAGTTGAGGAATGCTCATCAAACACTTATTTGGAACATCCCACAGGTGTGCAGGCTAATTGGGAACAGCTGGGTGCCATGATTGGGTACAAAAACAGCTTCCCAAAAAATGCTCAGTCTTTCACAAGAAAGGATGGGGCGAGGTACACCCTTTTGTCCACAACTGCGTCAGCAAATAGTCAAACAGTTTAAGAACAACGTTTCTCAAAGTGCAATTGCAAGAAATTTAGGGATTTCAACATCTACGGTCCATAATATCATCAAAAGGTTCAGAGAATCTGAGAAATCACTCCACATAAGCGGCATGCCCGGAAACCAACATTGAATGACCGTGACCTTCGATCCCTCAGACGGCACTGTATCAAAAACCGACATCAATCTCTAAAGGATATCACCACATGAGCTCAGGAACACTTCGGAAAACCACTGCCACTAAATACAGTTTGTCGCTACATCTGTAAGTGCAAGTTAAAGCTCTACTATGCAAAACGAAAGCCATTTATGAACAACATCAAGAAACGCCGCCGGCTTCTCTGGGCCCGAGATCATCTAAGATGGACTCATGCAAAGTGGAAAAGTGTTCTGTGGTCTGACGAGTTCACATTTCAAATTGTTTTTGGAAATATTCGACATTGTGTCATCCAGACCAAAGGGGAAGCGAACCATCCAGACGGTTCTCGACACAAAGTTCAAAAGCCAGCATCTGTGATGGTATGGGGGTGCATTAGTGCCCAAGGCATGGGTAACTTACACATCTGTGAAGGCACCATTAATGCTGAAAGGTACATACAGGTTTTGGAACAACATATGCTGCCATCTAAGCGCCGTCTTTTTCATGGACGCCCCTGCTTATTTCAGCAAGACAATGCCAAACCACATTCAGCACGTGTTACAACAGCGTGGCTTCGTAAAAAAAAAGTGTGGGTACTTTCCTGGCCCGCCTGCAGTCCAGACCTGTCTCCCATCGAAAATGTGTGGCGCATTATGAAGCCTAAAATACGACAGCGGACTGTTGAACGACTGAAGCTCTACATAAAACAAGAATGGGAAAGAATTCCACTTTCCCAAAGCTTCAACAATTAGTTTCCTCAGTTCCCAATCGTTTATTGAGTGTTGTTAAAAGAAAAGGTGATGTAACACAGTGGTGAACATGCCCTTTTCCAACTACTTTGGCACGTGTTGCAGCCATGAAATTCTAAGTTAATTATTATTTACAAAAAAAAAATAAAGTTTATGAGTTTGAACATCAAATATCTTGTCTTTGTAGTGCATTCAATTGAATATGGGGTGAAAAGGATTTGCAAATCATAGTATTCCGTTTATATTTACATCTAACACAATTTCCCAACTCATATGGAAACGGGGTTTGTATATACATATGTGTGTGCATATATATATATATATATATATATATATATATATATATATATATATATATATATATATATATATATATATATATATATATATATATATATATTAAGGCTGCAACAATTAATCGATTGAATCGATTATTAAAATAGTTGCCGTTTAATTTAGTCATCGATTCGTTGGATCTATGCTATGCGCATGCGCAGAGGTTTTTATTTTTTTATTTTTTTTATAAAAATATTTTTTTTTATTTTTTTTGTTTTCTTTTTTTTTAATAAACCTTTATTTATAAACTGCAACATTTACAAACAGCTGAGAAACAATAATCAAAATAACTATGGTGCCAGTATGCTGTTTTTTTTCCAATAAAATACTGGATAGGATAGAAATGTAGTTTGTCTCTTGTATCCGATTATTAATCGAAGTAATAATCGACAGATTAATCGATTATCAAATTAATCGTTAGTTGCAGCCCTAATATATATATACATACATACATACATACATGTATGTGTATATATATGTATGACAGCCTCCTTAAAGTTATGTTATTAATCAGAAACATCCACCAGCTAAAATGCGCCTGTGGAGAGAGTGTTTTGTATTTTTCCCATCGTGCATTGCAGGGAATTTAAATGAGTGTAATTTTTAATTTTGTATTGTGCTTGGACCTTTGTGTTAGTTTATTTGTGCCATGAATGGGAAAGCCTGTCTACATTGGGTCATATATAAAAATGCTGTGCTGTGTACACTTCAAAGTGCAATTCATTGTCATAAACCCAAATTACTCACAATGGGCCCCATTTAGCAACCGTTCTTAAGAACAAATTTTGTTCTTAGGCCCACTTACGATGTTTTTAAGGAGGTTTTTGTATTCACCAATGTTTTCTTTTTGTTCGTATTTGTTCGTAGGTAAGAACAAAATCTACGAGTGCTCCAGAGCATTCTTAGGGTGGCCTATTTGTTCTTAAGTGTGACAAGTTCCCTTACTTTAGACAGACAGACAGAGTGTTTACCTATGCAAATATACGGAATTACGGGTGTTAAGGCCGAGAGTGGAGTCGTCTCTCTTGGTTGCTTTGTTGGGTCTGCTCCTGTCTCTGGCCATGCTCCCCCTACCCCAGCAGACGATGGCGTGGAACACCGCAGAGGGCACCACAGTGTATATGTTTCTTTTACTTTTTATTCATAGCTGTATGTAGAATTGGCTGGTTGCATCAGCTCTGCTCTTTTTTAATGTATTTAATGTCCCTTGTGTTCTTTGATGTTTGATGTTTCCCTCTTACACACATGTAAGAGGGATGTGTGCTATGGCTATGAGTTGTTTTTTCCCTTGGCCTCAGTCTGGATCCCCTCTCCAGAGTCCCAGGCTTAGACCGAATTGTCCCCCCCCCCCCATTGTTTACCTGTATCTCACCTTTTTTGTAAGGGGCGTCAGTGATCCTGTTCTGTCTCCCTGTAATGTTTGTCTGCTCTTGAATGGGATTGTGCTGAAAATTGTAATTTCCCCTCGGGGATTAATAAAGTATTTCCGATTCTGATTCTGATATGCATATTGGGGAAATAAGGGCGTGTGCGCCGTTTAACAACACGTCATGAATTTGAATGGACTCCTCTTAGGAAATCACTTATGAAGAAAGATAAGAAGAAAAGTAAGGAATTTATTGCTGAATGGGGCCCAATGTCTCACTCTTGACATTTTCTGAAACGTGGCAATCTTGATATTACCTATTAGCTTTTTAGCTAAAGCTCTGACTTACCTCTACTGACTTTGATACGTTTTTGTTATTTAAAAAACTAATCATGGTTAAAGTAAGTAAACACATTTCAGTTTTTTGTTGTTGAGCCTGTGGTGCCAAACTAGCGAATACATATCAGACATATATTAGCTTATTTGCTAAAGCTAGCTCATTTACTGCATGTACTGTATGTACTATAACTTACATCACTTAGGCCTATTTCTTCTACCACTTTTGTAATGATTGGAACAGTACATTGAGACATACCCAGCTCTACTGGAACAGTGTTGCTCTTTAATACCATATAGTGGTTCACTCTGCTTCTATCCCACTTCCATCTTTGTTTTGAATTATTTCCTTGAGTCATGTGTGTGTTTATTGTGGCTAGAACCTTTTCAAAGTGAATTCCAGACCTTTAAACTTATTTTTGTTAAAAACAAAAAAAATTCTCAGTGGAAAGCAGGATGCCATGTGGCCAGACAGCTTGGTGGCCCTAGCAACATTGACTTGGGTGAGTTAGGTGTGGAAGAACCTGGCCCTTGACCTTAGCCTCATTGGGATTAAGTTGGGATAGTGTTTTTTTACCTCCATTTGATGCCATCTTATATTGTGTCCCAATGGTTCTGCTCATATGTCAGCACTTGCCTTGTTCCAGATTGTGTTTTTCTCTGCAGGCTTTCTGTTCTACTATCACGTGCACAGTCGCCCCCCGCTGGACGCTCACATCCACTCCCTGCTCCTGGTGGCGGTGTTCAGTGGGTCAATCAGCACCATGGTGGAGGTGTTCATGAGAGACCACCTTATTCTGGAGCTGCTCAGAGCATGCTTATTCATCCTTCAGGGCTCCTGGTTCTACCAGGTGATCACTGACGAGTCAGCGCCTCGCCAAACACGTTTTTAAGCACACCTGCACAGATCTAACACAGTACAATACATTTGCCATTGCAGATTGGCTTTGTGCTGTTCCCACCGAGCGGGCCGCAGTGGGATCTGACTTTGCATAGTAACATCATGTTTGTCACTATGTGCTTCTGCTGGCATTTGGCGGTGGCCTTGCTCGTCGTCGCCTGCACCACCGCTGCAGTGTGGTTGTAAGTAGTCGACCTTCTTTTGTACGAGACACAGAAGTAAACTACTGCTGCCTTAGGAAATATTGTAAACAAGTCATTCTGTTCCAGGCTCAGAGAACCCTAACTGACTGTACAGGCAGTGTTTTTTTTAACTCTCATGCTAGTATAAGCAGGAGTTATCCACGATAGGGGGTGGCGTCAAAAAAGTATTCAAAGACAAATCATGATTTTTATTTATTACGAGTTTGTCAAAAATCGCTTTTTAAAAACCATCACCGTCCTTACTTGCTGCGGGTGTATGTCGTATGTCTGCAGCCAAGAGGAGCTTTTGTAACCTGTAACTTATGAAAGTTTTAGAATACAGTAGTTCCTCAACTTATGAGTTTATCTGGTTTTCCCTCCATCCATTTTCTACCGCTTGTCCCTTTTGGGGTCGCGGGGGGTGCTGGAGCCTATCTCAGCTGCAATCAGGCGGAAGGCGGGGTACACCCTGGTTTGTGACAGAGTTTTTAACTTCAAACACTTGTATCTTAAAGGCCTACTGAAACCCACTACTACCGACCACGCAGTCTGATAGTTTATATATCAATGATGAAATCTTAACATTGCAACACATGCCAATACGGCCGGGTTAGATTAGTAAAGTGGAATTTTAAATTTCCCACGAAATATTCTGCTGAAAACGTCTCGGTATGATGACGTTTGCGCGTGACGTCACGGATTGTGCGGACATTTTGGGACACCATCGTGGCCAGCTATTAAGTCGTCTGTTTTTATCGCAAAATTCCACAGTATTCTGGACATCTGTATTGGTGAATCTTTTGCTATTTGTTTAATGAACAATGAAGACAGCAAAGAAGAAAGCTGTAGGTGAGATCGGTGTATTAGCGGCTGGCTGCAGCAACACAACCAGGAGGACTTTTGAGTTGGATAGCAGACGCGCTACCGTGAGTACGCAGCTTTGGCTTCCAAACATTTGATCGCTTGCCCGTACGTGCGTGCCGCTATGTGCATGTCACGTACGTAACTTTGGGGAAATATATGTGCTGTATGAACTTTATGGAGGTGAACGGTACTTTGGGCTGTGGGATTGAGTGTGTTGTGCGGGTGTTTGAGTTGTATTGGTGGGTTATATGGACGGGAGGGGGGAGGTGTTTGTTATGCGGATTCATTTGTGGCATATTAATTAAAGCCTGGTTGTGTTGTGGCTAATAGAGTATATATACAGTATGTCTTGTGTTTATTTACTGTTTTAGTCATTCCCAGCTGAATATCAGGTCCCACCCGCCTCTCACAGCACCTTCCCTATCTGAATCGCTTCCACTGCCCTCTAATCCTTCACTCTCACTTTCCTCATCCACAAATCTTTCATCCTCGCTCAAATTAATGGGGTAATCGTCGTTTTCTCGGTCCGAATCGCTCTCGCTGCTGGAGGCCATGATTGTAAACAATGTGCAGTGAGGCGCTCCACAACCTGTGACGTCACGCTACTCCCGGTCAGGGGCGCCGAAAAGGGGAGGGAAAAGGAGACGGATTCTAGGGGCCCATGATGGAGGGGGGCCCAGAGAGGCCCCTAATGATGATGAAATTATAATACAGGGGGCCCTGTAAAGATTCTTTTCATGGGGCCCAAAATCCCTAGCGGCGCCCCTGCTTCCGGTACAGGCAAGGCTTTTTTATCAGCGACCAAAAGTTGCGAACTTTATCGTCGATGTTCTCTACTAAATCCTTTCAGCAAAAATATGGCAATATCGCGAAATGATCAAGTATGACACAGAATGAACCTGCTATCCCCGTTTAAATAAGAAAATTTCATTTCAGTAGGCCTTTAAATTTCCCAATGAAATGGATATAAATCAATTTCAGTTTTGCTTGCCCCCCCCCCAAAAAAACAACAGCACAATTTAACATGTAACATGCCTTTTAAATGTTTTAGATAAGAAATATTGTATAAAACAATACAATAGAATGTAGTACTATCAGTTATAGTAGTTTTATGAAGTAATGTAATGTTAATGTACATCATTTACCTTAGAGCGTGGACTTCTACGAGTGTGGACTTCTACGGGATCTCCTTCCAGTTGCTTCTCCGTCAAACACACCATCAGCAGCTTCTCCATATTTTCATTGACAAATGTCCGCCCTTTAGATATTATTTTAACATTATTAGCTGGCGTTAGACTCGTTCTGCTTCAGTATGGTGCAGACTAGCAGTGATACGCTCAAGCTGCTTCACCAATTTGGCTACAGTCTCTATCATATTTTTGATTGTTTCTTTTATTCAGTGAATGTCATCCACTTCTTCTTCTCAGCACTGTTCATTCACTCACATTTTTCCTTCCCATGCTTGGAAAAATAACGCTATGTCGATTTCTACCTATAAGCTAATGCTAGCGTGTAATACCAGATGTTCTGGTCACATCTTTGTGACATTTCCCACATCAACTAATGGCGGGGATGCTTGCAACTCAAATGTTTGCTTACAACATACTTGCCAACCCTCCCGTTTTTAGCGGGAGAATTCAGCGCCTCTACCGACAAACTCCCGGTATTCCGCCGGAGCTGGAGGCCACGCCCCCTCAGCTCAATGCGGACCTGAGACTGAGTGGGGACAGCCTGTTCTCACGTCCGCTTTCCCACAATATAAACAGCTTGCCCGCCCAATGACGTCATAACATCTAGGGCTTTTAGAGAGTAGAGTGCACAACTGCGCCCCCAACAAGGAGACGAAGCAGAAGAACGAGGAAATTACAGACATGGCGACGCCGTCGACGAGCAAGATGAATAAATATGCTTGCAAGTTCCAAAACGAATGGAAACAAGAATTTCAGTTCATCCAGGACAGTTCGAAGGGGAAGGTGTATGTTGCCTGTAAATTTTGTAGAACAGACTTCTCCATTGAACACGGTGGCCGAAATGATGTACTCATCATGAACGGAGAAGTTAAACAGGACAATACTGCCATCTAATGGATAGCCACCGGAACACTGAAATTCAAGTATTTTTTATTTTTTTTCTATGTAAATAAAATAAATATATATATATATATATATATATATATTTATATATATAGCTAGAATTCACTGAAAGTCAAGTATTTCATACACACACACATATATATATATATATATATATATATATATATATATATATATATATATATATATATATATATATATATATATATATATATATATGAAATACTTGAGTTGGTGAATTCTAGCTGTAAATAACCATGCCCCCCGACCAAACCCCCCACCCCCTACCTCCCGATATTGGAGGTCTCAAGGTTGGCAAGTATGGCTTACAACCTAAAGCATATCAGTTAGCCAAGAGACAGCTCTTATCTGAAAACACTCTTAAGTTGAGGAACCACTATATTTTGTGTACCAAATAATATATTGCAAGAATAGGAATCTGGTTGAATAGAGAATCAATTCTGAATTGATTTGTTACCCCTAGAATCGGACTCAAATTCATTCATAAGTTGTTGTCAGATTCACATCTTCATTATGAAGTCCAAAGTACGTCTTTGAAGACGATTGACGAATATGTAATACATTTGTTTGATAAGAGAGCTCTAGTGTGAGGGCATGGTGCAGTATCCCAAGCAGTTATCCTTTAAAGGCAGAGGTTTCATTTCAAAGTACCATAACAACTATTTTGCACCACAATTGAGAAAATAATCCTTGTCTGGGTATGTCCCCACCTTTTTAGAGGATCATTTGGATCCTGCACTATGCCCTCAGACTAGAGCTGTCCTATCTACAGTAAGTCTGTGAGTATGAAATGATGAAGCCTGCTCAGATAAATAGATAATAGATACTAAACATTGTTTGCAGGTTTGAAAAATAGTTTTCGTCATTTTTCTCAAAGTGCCACACACTTGGTCTAGTGTATCATACGTGTATTTGTTATTAATTTACTTGCAACAATATGCTCTTCTACCGAGCTGTTTGACACTTCCCTATGTCACAATAAGTTCTGGTTCTGCGGTTGTCAGCACCGATTACCAGTGGTGACATGCATTGTGATGATTTTTAATAAATATATTTTATCTCCAAATTTGACCACTTTTGGTGAATTCTGACTTTTTCCAATGTATAATAAAAGTGATGGCACATAAATAGAATGTAAACCAAACTGCATTTTTTATAAAGTTTTTGTGACCTGCATTTAAAAACTCCCCTGTCAGGTTTGTGAGCCAGTTTGTTTACATTAAACATTGCCAACTCTATTGTATTATATTGTAAGGGCAGCTTAAGGCTGCCAAGTTTTAAACAATACGTTTCAGCATGGCTTTGAAGTCCATTACTGTGTCTATTAAAACATGGTTAACCTGCTTTTTTTTTTTTCCTTCCAAAAGCACCATGAGGAGATTCTCCAGAAGAGACCGAGACATCGAGATAGTATTGCGGAAGACATCACCCACCGCAAGTTCTGAGAAAGCTCTACTTGAAGAGTCAGAGGAGGAATAGTGGCTGAAATATATATATATATTTTTTTTTGTAGTTTTGTTAATTGTTTTCACAGCTAACTAAAATGTGATTGACACAAAAAAAGCCTTCTTATCTTATTATAGTCCAAAACACTAAACATAAACATTACTTGGGGTAAAGGTGTGAGCTTTAATAATTGAGGTTTTTCATAATTTAACATATTTCTCTTTTATTATTACAAAAAATGAAATGTTCTGCAGTCGAAGAAAGTAAGGAAATTAATTAACATTGGCAAACATAAATATTATAACACACTAAGATGTTGCAAAACCACACAAATAAAACAGTTGACTAAATCATTGAGGTGCAGGTGGAAGATCAGGCGGACATTTTAGTGTAGGGGCCGTTGTGACGACGACTGTTGAGACAGATTTAGGAGAAGCTGTTGCCATGTGCTGCGGGAGCTGCTGGGCCTGAACCGTCTGGATGCGAACCTAAATGAGAGAAGGAGTTGTGGAGGCAAGGTCCAGTATTTGCTTGATGAATATTCATGAGATGCAAATTGCAATGTAAACCTGCGTGGCCTGTCCTTGCTGCTGGAGCTGCTGAAACTGCTGTGCCGTGACAAAGCTGACTGGTTTGTTCCCAGCGATCAGCTTTGTGCCTGCGGGCATGGTGGTCAGTATGATGTTCCTCCCCAGGCTGCTGATGCTGCACAGGAAAACAAAAGTGTAAGTATGCACCCCTGACTCAAAAAAAAAATATTTTAAATACAGTGCAGACTTACTTTGTGTTGAGACTTCCCTTCACAATAGGTGTAGTCACCACGCTTTTACTTTTCAGTGGTTGGTTGAGGACAGAAAGAGGAACTGTGATCCGTGCAGGTAACTTCCCCTATGGCCAGGCCAAAATAAAGCCTTGTTCAAAGAAAATACTTGCTAAAGATCAAAATACACGCTAATCTGATTCCTAAAGGATTTAGTTAGTCTCCCTCTTGGTGACCACTTCAAAGTGATTTGTCAATTGACCAATGATATGCTGTTTAAAAAAACAAGGTCTTAGTGAGGTTTTTTTGCACTAGGGCTCCCTCTTCCATTGCGAAGTGGAATTACATTTAAAGCCAAGCCAATAGAACTGGTACTGTATGTTATACCACATATATTTTAAAACAAACATCATTTTAGGCTGAACACTAAGATTGTATTTTTACATCTTGGTCCCCCAATATGTTTTAGCTTTGGATTATGAGTTGGTTGCCATTGTGATGGCAAAGACTCACTACTGCAAGCCAGTGTAACAGTGGACATTTTTTAAAAGACAGTTAAAACACTTAAGTGTGTGTTCCATTACCATTCCTGTAATGTTCCGTTATCCCTGTTTATTATTCAATATATTTATTTTATTTATTTGCAATGTTTCTGTTGCACCATGCTGTATGCTGATATTAGGTTGTACTCTTTGTATTTTAACTATGTGAAGCACTTTGTGAGAAGTACTATATTAATACAATTTATTAACATCGAAATATATATTTTAATCATTTTAAGTTTAAAGTTGCACTAATATAAAAAGAATATCAAAGTAGTGTAGTTGTGTTGATAACGTGTTGCTTATTTTTGTATATGTATTCGGGTTAGGAATTTGTTTTAGCTGTGCATGAAGTTTTACATTTTGTATTGACAATAAAACATTTTTAAAAAAAATTAATATATGATATGGTAATAAATCCTCTTACTGTTTGTGTGTTGACCATGGTGGCAGTGGCTGTTCCCAGCTTGAGAGGAGAGGAGGCTCCAGAGGCCACCACGTTGGCGGCCATGGTCATGACGTTGGCACAGGTGGACACCGTGGGTGGCTTGCTGGCACTGGTGGATGCCAGCGTTAATGTCTGACCCTGCTTCTGTGGGATCACCCCAAGGCCCGGCATGATACGGATGGTGGTGCTGCTCTTGTCTGGGGAGGTGACGGTGGAGAAGGTGCGAGATTTCTGGTCCGCCATAGTGACGGCCAACGTGGGCATGAGACGTATGGCCGTGTCCCCTGCGGCTTTCAACAGGGTGGAAGCCATTGGTGTGGCTTTACTGCTGAGGGCCTCCCCCGTGCAGGATGCGGCGGAGGCGGACGGGTGTGGGGGTGTCACGTGAAGAGTGGCTGATATGCTCTTGTTGCCACCTGCTGCTGCGGTGCTTAGGAAATCAGGAGTCAGTTTGACTGTCGCGACTGGAGATTTGGTGAGAGTCGCCATCATATCCGGGGTGATTCGGAGGACAGTTTGACCTTTGGCGTCTGTGGTGATGGAGGAAGGTGGAAGACGCAAGACATCTTTACCCTGGATGCGGAGGTTTGTGGCGGTGAGTGGAATTCCTGCTGCTCCTTGAGTCTTCACTCCTAGCTGGCCTGTGATGGACATCTAAAATAAAACAATACATGAAATATATCAGTACACCCACACTTTAGATCCAATACAAGCACCTAGAAACTGTAAAAGACAGTAAAAAGAGATACCGTACTCAACCTTATATATCACCTGCACTTACATGAGGTTATTGTTATAAACATCCATCCTCCCTAAAATTATGTCTGCAAATATTCCCTCAAAACGCTGTCTTATAACAAAAATAAAACTCACTGGCACTTTAGAAATGATTGATTGCAGATTACTTTCCACTGCTATAAAGAATCTTTTATGGTAACTTTAATTGAAAGGTACAAAATGCGGCTGCAAGGCTTTTGACAAAAACAAGAAAGTTTGATCATATTACGCCTATACTGGCTCACTTGCACTGGCTTCCTGTGCACTTAAGATGCGACTTTAAGGTTTTACTACTTACGTATAAAATATTACACGGTTTAGCTCCAGCCTATCTCGCCGATTGTATTGTACCATATGTCCCGACAAGAAATCTGCGTTCAAAGAACTCCGGCTTATTAGTGATTCCCAGAGCCAAAAAAAAGTCTGCGGGCTATAGAGCGTTTTCTATTCGGGCTCCAGTACTCTGGAATGCCCTCCCGGTAACAGTTAGAGATGCTACCTCAGTAGAAGCATTTAAGTCCCATCTTAAAACTCATTTGTATAATCTAGCCTTTAAATAGACCCCCCCTTTTTTAGACCAGTTGATCTGCCGTTTCTTTTCTTCTCTCCTCTTCTCCCCTGTCCCTTGCGAGGGGGAGTCGCATAGGTCCGGTGGCCATGGATGAAGTGCTGGCTGTCCAGAGCCGGGACCCCGGGTGGACCACTAGCCTGTGCATCGGTTGGGGACATCTCTGCGCTGCTGACCCGTCTCCGCTCGGGATGGTTTCCTGTTGGCCCCGCTGTGGACTGGACTCCCGCTGATGTGTTGGATCCACTGTGGACTGGACTTTCACAATGTTATGTCAGACCCACTCGACATCCGTTGCTTTCGGTCTCCCCTAGAGGGGGGGGGTTACCCACATATGCGGTCCTCTCCAAGGTTTCTCATAGTCATTCACCGACGTCCCACTGGGGTGAGTTTTTCCTTGCCCGTATGTGGGCTCTGTACCGAGGATGTCGTTGTGGCTTGTACAGCCCTTTGAGACACTTGTGATTTAGGGCTATATAAATAAACATTGATTGATTGATTGATTGAAAGTGGTTTGATGGCGCTATCTGCAGAGAGATGCAGCTTTGAATCCAGCATAAGGCGCTGTTTCAAAAGTTAAATAATTTGAGATTTTTTAAATCGGAAGATGATTTGACAAGACATGTATGCAGGGTCAAATGGGACAGCATTAAATGAATAAATACATCTTTTAAAAATTACTTGAATGTGTCAATTATGATTATAATTAAATACATGAAAGTTTAAATTACAATTAATGATTTAATATATTATATTTACTAATTTAATTTTGGCCCTTGTAAGCGCTTCATGAATTGTTTTTATCACACATTGTGCCTACTGGGTTGAGTTTTTTCTTGCCCTGATGTGATCTGTGATCTGAGCCGCAGATGTCGTCATGGCTTGTGCAGCACTTTGAGACACTTGTGATTAAGGGCTATATAAATAAACTTTTATTGATTGATTGATTTGAACACAGTGTCTGCAGAGTTGTTTTAGTACCGTATTTTTCGGAGTATAAGTCGCACCTGCCGAAAATGCGTAATAAAGAAGGAAAAAAAACATATAAGTCGCACTGGAGTATACCGTATTTCCTTGAACAGCCGCCGGGGCGCTAATTAATTTAAAACCTCTTCTCACTCCTGCGCTTACCAAAAGCATGCGGTATAGGCAAGCATGCGCTAATTATTTTAAAACCTCTTCTCACTCCGGCGCTTACCTTATCATGAAAAGCACATTTAATTAAAAAAAACGTTATTATGGTCTTACCTTTACTTTTAAATGAGTCCATGCGCAGCTGCTTCTGATCAAAAGCATCGTTTATCTTTCTTCAGTTTTAAAAGTCTCTCTGTCTCGATGGAGATATTCCTTTAATTATTACTTCCTGCTTCGATTGAAAGTCCAGTTTAGAAACCTGTTTTATTTTAGATATGTAATCCTCCATGTTAAAAGTGCAAGCAAGCGATCGCTTCCTTGTTGCTGCTTGTTGTCTTCTTCTGCAGCACCGGTCTTCTGCAGTACCGGTAGTCGCAAGAAGGATCACTAGCGCCCTCTACCACCAGGAGGCGGGAGTCATTTAATGACTCATATTTGACACACGCAGGTACGGTATATTAATAAAACATATGGTAGCTGCTTACTGTTCTTTTTAGCATATTCAACAGCTTGGACCTTAAATCCTACTGAATAGCTCTGTATCTTCTTCCCTTTATGCGATTTAAAATTATTGAAATTAGCCTCCATTTTGGAAAATGATGCCTTGAAAGGTGAAGTGTCACTCGTGACGTGACGAGTTTGACCCGGCGGTGAAACGAGGCATTCCGGTTTTTTAAAATAAAGCGCTTTGAAAGACGCAACTCCAACAGCAAAAAGTCAGCTCTCCACCACTACAAACGTATAATATTAATAATAAGAATTGCAATTACCGGTATATAATAACACAATATTGATATTTTTCTTCCCTTTAAGCGATTTCAAATTACTGAAATCAGCTTCCTCCATTTTGAAAATGATGACAGGGGAAGTGTCACTCGTGACGTGCGAAGTTTGACCCGGCGGAAATTCTAGGCATATGCTAAATATTTTGCGAAACGAGTTTGACCCAGCTGTAATTCTAGGCAGGCGAATACTATATTCCCGGCGGCAATTCAAGGAAATACGGTAAGTCGCATTTTTGGGGGAAATTTATTTGATAAAATCCAACACCAAGAATAGACACAGGCTGAATAAGTGTACGTTATATGACGCATAAATAACCAACTGAGAACATGCCTGGTATGTTAACGTAACATATTATGGTAAGAGTCATTCAAATAACTATAACATATAAAACATGCTTTACGTTTACCAAACAATCTGTCACTCCTAATCGCTAAATCCCATGAAATCTTATACGTCTAGTCTCTTACGTGAATGAGATAAATAATATTATTTGATATTTTACGGTAATGTGTTAATAATTTCACACATAAGTCGCTCCTGAGTATGTCTCACCCCCTGCCAAACTATGAAAAAAACTGCGACTTATAGTCCGAAAAATACAGTACATGTTATATCTGAGGAGTTGAATCTTTGCAGACACGTAAACAAAAAGTCTGAGTGAAGAATATTTAGATATAAAAATGCATTTTTCTGATTAAATTAGTGGGTGTGTTAAATCTCTTCAGTCACTCACACATTCCGTCAGTGCCTGCAAATTTGCTTCCGAGGCATGATTACTGGTAAACTGCAGCAGATAGTGAAACTTAAGTCTGTCACTGAAGTTGCTGCTGTTTCTCAATGTTGTGTTTCAACTTATATGCTAGTGTTCTGCCGTTTCTTTTCTTTTCTACTCTGCTTCCAACCCGGGGTGGACCGCTAGCCTGTGCATCGGATGGGGACATCTCTACGCTGCTGACCCGTTTCCTGCTGGCCCCACGATGGACTGGACTTTCACAATATTATGTCAGACCCACTCGACATCCATTGCTTTCGGTCTCCCCTAGAAGGGGGGGGGGTTACCCACATATGCGGTCCTCTCCAAGGTTTCTCATAGTCATTCACGTCATTCACATTGACGTCCCACTGGGGTGAGTTTTCCTTGCCCGTATGTGGGCTCTGTACCGAGGATGTTGTTGTGGCTTGTACAGCCCTTTGAGACACTTGTGATTTAGGGCTATATAAATAAACATTGATTGATTGATTGATTAGTCATATTTCTTTATATACACAAACACAGACACACGATCACGGTCAATAAAGGTGGATTGTTGCCGAATATGACTTTGCTACTGTTTACTAATGCGGTATCTTCTAACAGACATTTCCGCCATGTTTGATCGAGGTGTAAATGCAAACAGCTGATCACCGTGATCCTACTCAAATTAATCAATCATCGATCACATAGGGTTTCGAATCATTGGGTTGGCTTATATTGCAACATAAGAACATTCAAATATGTGTAAAATAAATATATGTCAATAAGATGGCCACCTCTGTAAGATACACCCACAACAATTAACATATTGTTAAATACATCTCCAAGTGGCAGTTAACTTGCGTACCTGTTTGAGGTTTGGGTTGGATATTCCTTGCAGCACAGCAGGCGTTGTTGTTGGGTTGCTGCCAGGTGACTCAGCCTGAGGTCTGGCCACAGTTACCGTGGAAACAGACAGGGTGTTCGGCATCTGTACTGGAGTACCAGGCTGGCCCCTCAGAGGCACCGACACCATTGCCTATTGTGACATGACACACACACGGAGGTACTTATATATTTGGTATATGTTTCAGGCAATTAAAAACGAATTTGTTCTTTTACCTGTGAGATGCCTTTTGCCGCCAATGACACCGGCATCCTGATCTGATGAGGGCTCTGATGGACCAACGCAGCCTGTTGACTTCCTGCTGGAGAGCCCAGTCCAGGTTGAGCAGAGACCACCCTCACCTGGGGGAGGGAGCCTGCTGCCAGGTGACTCACTAGTCTCGCCGCGTGTTGGGAAGTGACAGGCTGTGGTGCAGCCGGAGCAGCCTGACTGGTGGGTATGATGGAACCCAGCTGAGGCAAGGATGGCTGCGACATGAGGAGGACGCTGGAAAATATGTATTTCAAGGTAACTGAATGAAAATTTGTGTGTGACGAGAAGAATGAAAACGAACCCTGTACTAGTTTTGATTGCATCAGGGACTGCAGCTTTTGTTGGTGTGGTGGCTGCACAGGGTAAAGGCGACTTTGGGGTCCCCAGTGTGTTTGAAGTAGGCGTAGAAGGGGTTGGGGACAAGGGTCCAGAACCTATATCCTGTCCTGCTTCCAAACATCCAGATGTTTTACTAACTCCATCTTTGCTTGCAGATTTCTGACAGTAGAGGACACATATTTGCAATGACTTCCAAGTAGGAAAATTAATAAATGAGAGGCTAGTTGTCTCACGGGCTTAGATGCAGGTTTAGGCTTCTGCTGCAGAGCCTTTCTTGCTTTTGCAGCAGCAGCTTGAGCTTGGTGGATCCTCTCTGGGTAGGTTAGAAGACAACCATTAACAGCGCAAACAAATTATTGCAACATCTACGGTGACTTAATTATGTCGTTTTGTATGATATGGTTTGCAGTGGTGTCATAGTGAGATCCGCCACTGAGTAAAAGCTCCAATTAATGCGTCTATTCAAGTACACAGTCTCCCCTTATCGTCTACAATTGCAAATAACTGTAGTCTCTAGTTAGCACCATTGTCAAACATTGGCATTGACAGCTTTGGCTGTAGACAACCTCCTAATCTATTTGTTTTAACTTCACAAGGTCTCAGTAGCTAATAATACGTCTCTCATAGCATCAAGTAGAGCTGTGGTGTTCGTGAACGAATCAAGTCTTTTTCTACATCTCTATTAATTGAATGATGACAATTGATTTGCAGTTGCGAGCCGTTCGTTTAGAAGATATTTTTTTGTCTGCACATGCCGATTCAGCGCCAACAAATTCCCACGCTGCATGTGTGCCATTGAGTCAGTCAAAGGAAATGCAGCAGCATTTGGATTCACTTTTCTGGTTCATTGTTCCAACGTGGATATGTAAAGTAATTTAGGTGTACACACACCAGGTAGGATAGTACAATTTTGTATAATGTCCAGATTTTTAATCTTGTTTTATTTATACTTTTTACATATTTTTTTTCTTACTTATGTGTATTTTTTATGTAATGTTACAATGTTTTTGTGCTATTAAGTTGTTGTTTTTTTTATTTAGAAAATTCAAAATAGTGATGTAACTGTCAAAGCATGGGGATATGGTACCACCTTATTGAGTGTTTACATTGAAAACACAACTATATATAGTCAATATGCATCATAACAAAAACAATAATACTGGAAAAAATTTTATAGATAATCCAACTAATATCGACTACTATACACAAGTTATGGAGATGATATCGGTAGAAAAACTACATTAGGTTAATGAGTCATATGGCAAAATATGGCATCCATTATATTTGTTTTAGTAGAGTAGTATAGTATATAGTAATCTTTCTTTCTTGCGGTGAATAACGGCCACAGTTTGGTTGTCACGTTTATGAGATGCAATGCAAGTGTAAGTCACTGTGACTGTTCTTTTATTATTGGCTCTGACGGTGATGGAAATAAGTACTAATAATAATGATAAATATTGTTTAAATTTTTTTGTTGTTGTATAGTTTTTAAATCACTATTTTTGATACCATTACCATTATAAATGTTTTGTTTATGTTTTTTTAGTATTGTATTTAATAATATTGTAATCATATATCTGCTCAATTGCAACGTAAAAGTCTATCCTAAGTATTTTAAGATGGGATTGGGTTGGAGTTGCTCTAATTTCTTTTATTAGATGGATTAACAGTCTGTGTGATTTTTGTAAATTAAAATAAATGACGCCTTCTGCCCAATTGCATCTGAGATAAACTCCAGCACCCCCCGCGACCCTGAAAGGGACAAGCGGTAGAAAATGGATGGATGGATGGATTGAAAATAAATAAGTGTATCACTAGGATTTCAGAATAATTACCAGAAATTAATCAATATTAGTATGAATTTAAATAATTATAAACTACATCTTATCTTAATACTACTACCAGTCATTGTTTCATTGACTAATAAAAAAATGAAAGAAGAACCAAAACAAGCTTGTTTTTTGAACGGCTCCTCAAGATCTGACTCCCTTTAAAAAGTCATAAATCCCGTCTCTAGCTTAAATTAGTAAGGAGAATCCTTATTTTTTAAATATAGTGTGTGTTTTGTCGCGTACCAAACTCTTCTTGACTGCGACTGCGATGAAGATAGATCCACAGTTTGCGTCCGATGTCGTACTTGACACAGGGATCTTTCTCATAGTGTAATCTATCCAACGCCCCGCTGACAACTGTGTTCACCTTCATGGCATAAGAAAAAGCCTGTTTATCGCCGATGTCATGAAAAGACAAAGTGGTACGCCTTTCTGACCTGTGCACTTGTGACGTCAGGGGCAAGAAACTGCGAGTCCTTGAGCAGTTCACAGATCTCTGCACGAGTTCCTTCTCCATTGGGTAGCCGGGCTGCTGCGTCCCGCACTACAAAACGGGAAAAGAGGGTTGCTTGAAACGCACTCTTGAAGCCATAACATAGAAAATCTCTGACCTAGAGAGAGGATGGTGACATAAGGCGGGCGGTTTGAGCGGAGCAGAGTGTGCTCCCGGGCTTTGTTGAGCGACATCTCCTTATCGAACACTCCCTTAACAGGACCCACCACTGATTCGAAGCCATGCATCCGAAACGTGAAAGCTTTGTGGGGTTGATTGTATCTCTGCTGCTCCTAATCAACACAAATCAAAGAAATGTTAGCTTGTTTGTAAACAAACACCAAAAATACAAGGCACATTAAATAGCAAAAGCTACCTGAATTTGGAACAGCTGTCTCTCATCTCCTGTGCTGGGTCTCACCACATAATCAGTAGACCTGTTGATAAAATATGTACGCTCTTAATATATTTTTTGCAATATTTCGCATTTACATAGATTGAGACTTACACTCGTGGCATTGGGGGTGTCATCTCAAAGGGTTCTTCACTTTCTGTCTGTGGGCGGAAAAGATGCCGTTTAAAAAAACAATAACATGCAACAACAGTTATTGTACATGTATTATCATCTCTGTATGTAAGGATGAGCGATATGGCCATCACAATATATTATTTGGTATGTAAATGATCATAGAACCATTTCAAAACGGGTTACACAGGCTCCTAATTATTATTAAATTGACATATGCAGTAACATTGCGTCATTTCCAGTTGTATCATGTTAAAACTGTTATTAATCTACTTGCTATTTTACTGTTGCAACATGTTTTTATCTACCCTTACGTAATATGTATTCTTCTGTAACCGAGTAGTTAAAGGACCAGTATTGGCTATACATTTTGAAAATCATTGAATGACTTTTGATCACAATTATAATCAAACAAAAGCACAGGATGGCGGTGTAACAATATACATTTTTTTAATTATTTCCTACTATAGCTGGGTTGCATTTGACGTCATATCCGTTTACTTCTTTGCAGCTTAATTCACACGATGGTCAAACAATTTGAACGTAGCATTAAAACAAGTGAGAGTGAGTGTAGAGTTTAAGCAGAAAATGCTGTATTGCTGTTCTGTTCTTGGGTGTTCCAGTCATTCAAATAAAGAGAAGCGAAAGAAGTGGTTCATAAAGGTAATAAAGTCAGGGAAAAAAAGTTTGTTGAAGGAAATAGCTCTTAAAAATATCACTTTCATGATGTTTTGGAATAAAACTGGACCATGCTGGTGTCTGCAGCAATCACTTTGTAAAATGTTTGTTTAAACATGTGATTTATTTGAGAAACTTTCTGTGTTCGAGTTTATTCATTTATTCTCTACTACATTAGTAGTGTTTGAGAACAGAATTACATGTAAAGAAAGGACAAAAGATCACATTGTGTTCTTTTGTGGTTGCTATGCCTAAATATAACTAAGAACTGGTTGTGCAAAAAAACTATCGTCATGTTAAGTCTTAATCATAATTATTGTAATTGTTGGTCCGATCCACCGTATTTTCTTTCTCGATTTTCATAACAGAAACTAAAAGCTTAAGTTGTTGCGCAGGAAAGCCAAGTGCTTTATTCAACACGTTGACCACATTACAGCATCTTTGGTGTTATTCGTTAGCATCAAGAACATATCCTTAATAGTATTAATAAACTAGATGAATAAATCTCTCGTAGGCTCAACAGCATATACTGTATCTTGACATCGCTAGATAACAGAGACATTAATAGCTAAATAAGGAGACAAAATATTAACTTTACACCATAAAAACTGCAGACATGAATTGTCTGAGATTTGTAGCAGGAAATCAACTGGAAGCAAACTTATCCTTTCTCTCATTAGCTTCACAATCTTAGCAGCACGGCACTCGTTATGTCAATCAAATACGTTACTTAGCAATGCACGAATAAGTGAATTTTTTTCTTTTACTGATTCATTTGTGGACCCTTCCAGATGTAAAGACATGATGTGCCTCCAATCTTTTCTTCTCTAAATAACTTGAGTGTCAAATGAAGTGAGGTCGTAGAGAGCAGTAATCCCTCGGTGATGATACATGGTTTAAATCTTTAAAAAAATAAAAATTCTTGAGAGTGTAAAAATCCAATCCATCCCATTTTAAATATTTCCTTCATGATCGCTTTTATATTTGCCTCTAAACCAGCGGTTCTTAACCTGGGTTCGATCGAACCCTAGGGTTTCGGTGAGTCGGCCTCAGGGGTTCGACGGAACCCCTGAGGCACACCCGACTCATCGTGTAAATACAAACTTCTCCCTATCGGCGTATTATGGATACGGCAACAGCTGACTGGTTTGCAAGTGTGTAATTTGTTGTGAGTTTATGCACTGTGTTGGTTTTGTTGTTTGATCAAGGTGATGTTCATGCACGGTTCATTTTATGCACCAGTAAAAAACATGGTAACACTTTAGTATGGGGAACATATTCACCATTAATTAGTTGCTTATTAACATGCAAATTAGTAACATATTGGCTCTTAACTAGTCATAATTAAGTACTTAGTAATGCCTTATTCGGCATGGCCTTATTATAACCCTAACCAAATAACTGTAAATTAAGTATTTGTTACTTAGAATATGTTCCCCATACTAAAGTGTTACCAAAAAGATATAAATTTGTCTTGAATTTGAAAAAAAATAAAATTTTATTTTTCACTAAAGAAGGGTTCGGTGAATGCGCATATGAAACTGGTGGGGTTCGGTACCTCCAACAAGGTTAAGAACCACTGCTCTAAACCTTTCAAAATACGCCCAAATCTGCACTGATTTAGGTAAATAAACAGTAGCCTAATGGGGCTCTCAACCATAGCCTGAAACCCAGAAGTGCCCGGATGTACTTAAAGGGGAATTGCACTTTTTTTGGAATGTTGCCTATCGTTCACAATCATTATAAGAGACGTTTTTTTTTTTTTTTTGCATTCTAAATATTAAAGGTTGGTTACAATGGATCTTATGGGAGCTGTGCAGTTCCGCCTTCAAAGCCCTTAAAAATAACCAAACACCTCCATTGAAGTAAATTTATAATAACGTTTAATATTTACGTATTTTGATCATTTTGAGCATACACGGCGCATTCATTTTAAAAATACATCACAACTTTTGCTTTTTTTTTTGTCTTCATCACTGATTATTACTCACTACAGACTCCACGAGAGCCAACAAACAAAATTAAAAATCACTTATTGTACGATGTCTGCTGTCATTAGGAGGGGTTATGCTGGGGGTATTAGGAAAAGGGGACCAAGCGTCTTTTCGTGTCGTTCTCGCCCTTTTTGGGTTCTAAACGGCAGTCAAAGTGTACTAACTTGTTGGAATACGTCCACAGACTTCTTCTGTCCATGTAAGGGGCATGATCTATGATCTATTGTCAACTTCCAGAAACCAAGGAAGTGAGAAATCAGCAGACTACTCCATGATGATGATGTAAACATAGGCTCACACGGTAGTGATCACGGCGCCGCTAAACCTTGCACAAACAATCGCTAAAAATCCTTGACCGAAAACCACAACACCATCACTGTTTAGTACTTAAAAATATAGACTGTTAAATTTTAACAACATTCAAAGATTAGCATCAATACGAATGGCCCATAGAATCCTAAACAACACTGCACCAACTGCGACTACAAGAAACACACGAGCCTCCATCAGAGGGCAGTGTAACATACCCATATGTACCAGTAAAACCTCTTTTGCATGATCAACCTTTTCATTCAAAATGATAAAGGAATGGAACGACCTCACAACAAACCTGAAAAGTCAAACATCATTCTTCATTCTAAGTGGAACTTAAAAAGTGGTTTGGAGCAATCGAAGCTGCTCACACGGTCACTGAGGTGGGCACTATGTTTGACCCACATGTCAACTTAAAGGCCTACTGAAACCCACTACTACCGACCACGCAGTTTGATAGTTTATATATCAATGATGAAATCTTAACATTGCAACACATGCCAATACGGCCGGGTTAACTTATAAAGTGACATTTAAAATTTCCCGGGAAATATCCGGCTGAAACGTCGCGGTATGATGACGTATGCGTGTGACGTAGTCAGTTAAACGGAAGTTATGGTACCCCGTAGAATCATATACAAAAAGCTCTGTTTTCATTTCATAATTCCACAGTATTCTGGACATCTTTTGCAATTTGTTTAATGAACAATGAAGGATGCAAAGAAGACAGTTGTAGGTGGGATCGGTGTATTAGCAGCGGACTACAGCAACACAACCAGGAGGACTTTGTTGGAGAGCAGACGCGCTAGCCGGCGACCTCACCTTGACTTCCTACGTCTCCGGGCCGCCAAACGCATCGGGTGAAGTCCTTCGTCCATCCGCCGATCGCTGGAACGCAGGTGAGCACGGGTGTTGATGAGCAGATGAAGGCTGGCTGGCGTATGTGGAGAGCTAATGTTTTTAGCATAGCTCTGTGCGGTCCGGTTGCTAAGTTAGCTTCAATGGCGTCGTTAGCACAGCATTGTTAACCTTCGCCAGCCTGGAAAGCATTAACCGTGTATTTACATGTCCACGGTTTAATAGTATTGTTGATTTTCTGTCTATCCTTCCAGTCAGGGGTTTATTTTTTTTCGTTTCTATATGCAGTTAAAGCACGATGCTATCACGTTAGCTCGTAGCTAAAGCGTTTCGCCGATGTATTGTCGTGGAGATAAAAGGCACTGAATGTCCATTTCGCGTTCTCGACTCTCATTTTCAAGAGGATATAGTATCCGAGGTGGTTTAAAATACAAATCCGTGATCCACAATAGAAAAAGGAGAAAGTGTGGAATCCAATGAGCCAGCTTGTACCTAAGTTACGGTCAGAGCAAAAAAAAATATGTATTTCACTGCATTCTAGTCCGTCACTCTAACGTTCCTCGTCCACGAATCTTTCATCCTCGCTCAAATTAATGGGGTAATGGTCCGAATAGCTCTTGCTGCATTGAAAACAATTGGAAAATATGAGGGAGTGAACAACTGACAACGTCACGCTACTTCCGGTAGGGGCAAGGTTTTTTTTTATCAGAGACCAAAAGTTGCGAACTTTATCGACGTTGTTCTATACTAAATCCTTTCAGCAAAAATATGGCAATATCGCAAAATGATCAAGTATGACACATAGAATGGATCTACTATTCCCGTTTAAATAAAAACATTTCATTTCAGTAGGCCTTTAATATATATTAATTCATGCATGAGAGCATTTTGTTGTGAGGTGTGTTTGTTGAAATTATGTTGTTTTTTTTTGTTTGTTTTTTACAAATGAAGACATGTGAACAAGAGCATGTATTGTCTATGTGTGATGATGTAAATGATGGTTGGTTAATATTCAAGTCACATAATGTAAATGGAGTATTGTTGGCGGTTTTTGAATGGTTATTTATTGGATTTTATGGTCGAAATACAGGACCGCCGATTGGCTCCGCTGTAAGCGCACTTTAATTTACATTTTAAATAAATGTAATACATAAATGTAATACATTTTACAAGTTAGAATGCATTAAGAAATATGTTTTATTAATGATTGTGAACAAGAGGCAAACAAAAAAAAGTGCAGTTCTCCTTTAAACCCCTCCTGTGTTGAGGGACTTATTTCCTGAGTTTGTAAAAAATAACAAAATATTTTTGATCGTAAAAAGTTTCGCTTTTACCGCTGTAGTATACTGATACTATATTCCTGACACTTGGTATCATTACTGTCGATATTCATATTGACCGCCTACCTGTTTACTTTCAAGATCTCTATCTTAGCAGTTAGCATATCTTCCTACGGTGTGTAGTGCAGCATGTTTAGCTATTCCTCGTCCTCCAGCGATGATACTTGATACTTTTGCCGATACAGAGGATTGCTGACTAATGAGTCATTCATAATGCAGGTCAATTCCATATTTTTGGAACATATGTGACCTGTATCTGATTTTTTTAGTTCAGTGAGAACAGTACAATTCCAAATTTTTCATATATGACCCAGGCATCTTTTGTACATGGAAATAAATCGGATATATATGCGATGCGTCTTCAATGTGAACCCTCCCGCGCTGAGGTCCCATTCATCCGACCAGAACATCATCAAAAAGGGATAAGCGCCATAATTTTTAGCCAAATTAGGCGGTTACAAAATAAACAGTTGACAACGGCGCAGAAATCGGGTGAAAATAATATGTTTTAGGAACTCAAATGAAAGTTCCACCACTCCTGTCTACAACTGCTCACCCACAGACACGCACTTGAGACATCAAAGCAAAATATCCCGTACAACTGCCAGAGCCAAAATACTTGCCCTCTTTCTTCTAAATTTCTTCTAAATCTCCTACGCGCAATAATTCGCTTCAGAAAATGTTCACTATTTTATTGTAATATGAACGGCCACGTAAAAAGATCAAATTTGACTACAAAACCGAATTGGACATCCGACCCTGCAGTGTGAACGTAGCCTTAGAAGGGGTTTTGCCCTGTGGAGACATTCGCTGTAAGCAAGAATGCTACATATTGCGTAGAGGACGTATCCGTTCGTTTGTCGCTGTCAAATTTGCAGGACTGAGCTAGAATGTGTCATTAATATGCATTATCACAATATGTGAATCTTTGGGCACCACAAAAATTAGATTTGATCCAATTCTTATGGGTAACGATTCGATTCAAAATCCATATTTTTTAATAATATTGAGCGGCAGTTCTATGGTTCACTACATTCCTCCATAAAATAGACAGCTGTAATACATTTCTATATTACTTAAAAGAAAACTTGTTTTGTTTAATAAAATTATACCCAAACATTTAATAAAGTCAAATACAAATAAGGCAACGAGAGAAGTATCCCACACGTCTCTTTTCTAAAGTAAAACCAGTGAAGTTGGCACGTTGTGTAAATTGTAAATAAAAACAGACAACAATGATTTGCAAATGTTTTTCAACTTATATTCAATTGAAGATACTGTAAAGACAAGATATTTAATGTTTGAACTGAGAAACCTGATTTTTTTTCTGCAAATAATCCTTAACTTAGAATTTAATGGCAGCAACACATTGCAAAAAAGTTGGCACAAGGGCATTTTTACCACTGTGTTACATGGCCTTTCCTTTAACAACACTCAGTAAACGTTTGGGAACTGAGACGACCAATTTTTTAAGCTTTTCAGGTGAAATTCTTTCTCATTCTTGCTTGATGTACAGCTTACGTTGTTCAACAGTCTGGTGTCTCCGTTGTCGTATTTTACGCTTCATAATGTGCCACACATTTTCAAATGGAGACAGGTCTGGACTACAGGCAGGCCAGTCTAGTACCCGCACTCTTTTACTATGAAGCCACGCTGTTGTAACACATGGCTTGGCATTGTCTTGCTTTCAGCATTAATGGCGCCTTCACAGATGTGTAAGTTACCCATGCCTTGGGCACTAATACACCCCCATACCAACACAAAGGCTGGCATTTGAACTTTGCGCCTAGAACAATCTGGATGGTTCTTTTCCTCTATGTTCCGGAGGACACAACGTCCACAGTTTCCAAAAACAATTTGAAATGTGGACTCGTCAGACCACAGAACACTTTTCCACTTTGCATCAGTCCATCTTAAATGAGCTCGGACCAAGCGAAGCAGGCGGCGTTTCTGGGTGTTGTTGATAAATGGCTTTCGCTTTGCATAGTAGTGTTTTAACTTGCACTTACAGATGTAGCGACCAACTGTAGTTACTGATAGTGGTTTTCTGAAGTGTTCCTGAGCCCATGTGGTGATATCCTTTACACACTGATGTTGCTTTTTGATGCAATACCGCTTTTTGATGCAATACCGCCTGAGGGATCGAAGGTCACGGGCATTCAATGTTGGTATTCGGCCTTGCAGTGATTTCTCCAGATTCTCTGAACCTTTTGATGATATTACGGACCGTAGATGGTGAAATCCCTAAATTCCTTGCAATAGCTCGTTGAGAAATGTTGTTCTTAAACTGTGTAACAATTTGCTCACGCATTTGTTGACAAAGTGGTGACCCTCGCCCCATCCTTTTTGTGAATGACTGAGCATTTCATGGAAGCTGCTTTTATAACCAATCATGGCACCCACCTGTTCCCAATGAGCCTGTTTACCTGTGGGATTTTCCAAATAAGTGTTTGATGAGCATTCCTCAACTTTCTCAATCTTTTTTGCCACTTGTGCCAGCTTTTTTGAAACATGTTGCAGGCATCAAATTCCAAATGAGCTAATATTTGCAAAAAATAACAAAGTTTTCCAGTTCGAACGTTAAGTATCTTGTCTTTGCAGTCTATTCGATTGAATATAGGTTGAAAAGGATTAGCAAATCATTGTATTCTGTTTTTATTTACGATGTAACGTGCCAACTTCACTGGTTTTGGGGTTTGTACATCAACAATATGATTTTCCTGAGCAGCTCGACAGGACAGATTAAAAATATATATTTTTTAAAGTTGATTTTTGATATTTTTGAATCGATTAAGAATTGTTACAAATAAAAATCACTATTCATTTGAAAATCTTTTTTTTTTTGACACCCTTAATGATAGTATTAAAAACTTTATCGTTGGACAAATTTATATAATTTAGATTGTCTTAATTGTGCAACCATATGTGTTTTTATGAAATACCTTGACAACAAAATCTTTGGAGTCCAACCAGAGTTGACAAAGTGCAATGAGGTCCTTCTCTGTATCGTGGGTGGGGCCTAAAAAAAGCCCCATTATCATCATGGACGTGTATCACAGCATCAATTTATAAATCCGTCTTACCGATCCACTTCCACTGCTGTGTTTCATCAACAAATTCCACAAATGGCAAGAAACCACTTGGGAGAGCCATTACACCTTCTGAAAAATATAGTATAGTAGAGAACAAAAAATTAGATTTTGTATAGGTATTTTTCCACCAAGTTGTATAATTAATTTTAACTCAGCGTGGTTGTTTCTACAAGTCTACACACCTTTGGTCTCGCCTGCAAGAAACTGCAGCGCATGGAGGACCAATTCTGACCAGCAGGAGGCAGAAGAAAACCAAACGTTGAGCGCACTGGCAGGCGACAACTGCCACATTTGAACTTTCTCCTCCAACTGAGCGCAGATCAACACACAAACTTGGGGTTTAACTCACTGACTAACATGCATGTGAGCAGAATATATCGTAGATTGTACCACTGAAGTGCTGGTGAGATGCTCCGCCCTCAAGATGGTCTCCAACAAGCTGAAGAAGCTGATAGCAAGTTCTTCAACGACTACCGGGCTGCTTTGAGGCTCTTCCAGAATCCTGCAAGAATGGCGGTTACTTCCCAGAATTGTGACGTCCAACAGAATCAGCTCTTTTGTAAACATACTCCTCCTTGATGTTGGCCAGTGGTGTAGATGGAGTGTCTGTCAGGGAGTTGATGTTTGCCAGGGGAACTGACGGGGTTTCCGAAGCGAGAGTGTCACAAGGGTCCTCTAATTCCACTTTTACTGTCTTAATTTTCTTCTTCCTTCTCTCCTCTTTGATCTTTTTCTTGGGTAGAGACAGCTCAAAGAGTGCTGGTGAAAACATTTAGTTGAGTTATTTTTAGTTATATTACTATACAAGCTGTACACTGACTATTCTAAATCCATGTTTAATTTCTATAGCAGTGTCGCTTGTAGGGTTGCCTGGATACCAATACTTTGTACCGGTACCAAAATGTATGTTGATACTTTTTGATACTTTTCAAAATAAAAGTGGCCAAAAAAAACTTCATTATTGGCTTCATCTGAACAGAAAATCTTACGATACACTGAATATACTGTATGTTTCTTATTGCACTCACAGAACAATTTACAATTTTCCATATTACATATAGCCTGCTAGAATCTAGGATTAGATTAGAATAGAACCACATTGTTAAAGATAAAACACAAATTGTAGGAATTTGTTACAAAATTCAGTCCATTCACTTGCATTAGTTTACGCTACGTGAGCGGTTTTGACTGCGCTAATACTGTAATTGGCAAAAAGCTGTGTGCGCGTCTACGTATCTACATAGTTAATTACATTACCTGTCATTCTTTAAACTCTGTGTGCAGGTCTTGATGTTTATTTAAATGTTTACCTAAGTTTGAAGCAAAGATTGTAATACTTTATTGCAACCTTCGGCGAGGCATGTTTTAAAGCAGCACTTGAAGCGCTGCTCTTTTTTTTTTCTTTTTTGTCCTGTCCAGCTACTCAGGCCAATCATATTGTGGATGTACAGTAGATGCCCATATCGGCTGTACATATTTACTTTACAAAAAAGTGTGGAATACTTCTCTTGTTGCCTTATTTGTATTTGGCTTTATTAAATGGATTTAGATTATTATTTGGCGCAGCTGGGCCGGAGCAGGAGGGGATAAGGTATACACAGACACACATATTATATAGGGGATAAGGTATACACAGACACACATATTATATAGGGGATAAGGTATACACAGACACACATGTATATATATATATATATATATATATATATATATATATATATATATATATATATATATATATATATATATATATATATATATATATATATATATATGTACTGTATATATATATATATATACACACACACAAGTGTGTATATACTCTAACCACCCACTGAGAACCAGCCGATCACCTCTCCCCCGTCCCCCCACAGGTCCTGCTGCGTACCCCCCGGCCCCCAGGGACAACCCCCGACAAGCCCGCCCCCAGACGACTGCAGGCGTGTTTAAAGTGTCATCTTTATCGTTAGTTTTGAAACCCAAATACCTCTCTATAATGCGCTTCACGTACCCTCCTTATCAACAAGTAGAATTCTAGGGATTTTATTTTTTTGTTGCCATTTTTCCTCTTCACACTATTTCTGCTTTTATGCACTCTGTGTGTGCATACTGACACACTCAACATGTGCCTCGGCTCAGCAACGTCACTGCCGCTCGGCAGCATGCGGGTGAAAAACAAAATACCTGTATTTTTCAATGGCAGTATAGTACCATTTTTAAATTCATTAGTACCGTGGTACTTTAATAGTACCGGTATACTGTACAACCTTGAAATTATAACTGCTGGATCTTACATTTTCACTTTTGTGCGATACTGTGTTGGAATAAATTGACTCACGCAACGCTGCTTTGCGACCAATATTGGCCCTGGAGAGGATGTCACTGAGATGGATGTCTGAGGTCATCAAGTCAGGATGGTCCTAAAGAGAGGAATCATTGGTGAGTAACTGATCACCACACCTAGCGTTGGCCGATAAACGATAGCGATACATATTGCAAAATAACTTTTCCTGGACAGTATTCATTTTTCAACATTCTTTAGATGTAAGACGACTGCAGCACGAAGGTAATATATAGCCAAGGTGAGAAGAGGTCTCACTCTGTCATGAGACTTGGCCGAGTGAAGTGTGTGATAGTAGCGGCTTAAAATAGTGGGGATAGGACAAATTATATCCACCAAAAAGGGTAAAATGTTCATAATAATTCAAAAACGTCTCAGAAGGGAGTTTATGCGTTGTATAACTATAAATGTTGTCTTGTTTTTAGCGTGGAGTAGACGGTCGTTCTTTTATTTTAGCATAACTTTCATCTATTTCGCAATTTATGGAGAAATGGCGTCGCATTCGGGTATGTTTTGCCCAACATATCATCTGTGCATCAATATAATGATACATTACTAGGAAGTATGCCGATTGATCAGTCACTAATTAGTATTGGCCGATCTCACACATGGATGATTGGTATCGGAATCAGATCATAGCATCCCTATATATTACAAGTACAATGTGTGTACCGTATTTTTCTGACTATAAGTCGCTCCGGAGTATAAGTCGCACCGGCCAAAATGCATAATAAAGAAGGGGAAAAACATATATAAGTCGCACTGGAGTATAAGTCGCATTTTTTGGGGAAATGTATTTGATAAACCCGAACACCAAGAATAGACATTTGAAAGGCAATTTAAAATAAATAAAGAATAGTGAACAACAGGCTGAATAAGTGTACGTTATATGACGCATAAATAACCAACTGAGAACGTGCCTGGTATGTTAACGTAACATATTATGGTAAGAGTCATTCAAATAACTATAACATATAGAACATGCTATACGTTTACCAAACAATCTGTCACTCCTAATCGCTAAATCCCATGAAATCTTAAACGTCTAGTCTCTTACGTGAATGAGCTAAATAATATTATTTGATATTTTACGGTAATGTGTTAATAATTTCACACATAAGTCGCTCCTGAGTATAAGTCGCACCCCAGTCCAAACTATGAAAAAAACTGCGACTTATAGTCCGAAAAATACGGTATATCATATTCAAAATCAGTTTTCTGTCAAGCATACTTGTTTTGTTGGCAATGCAAACTGCAATAATATCTAGAAGCAGCTTAATTAAGTCTGCTCTGAGTTCTGCTTGAGTGACTGTTTGAGTTGGTGTTTAGTCTCCATCTGGGCGTGACATCTTGAGCAATAAAGGTATCGAAATATGGCAGTTTGATTTTACGTGAATCAATACCCGGTAGATAAAGGTATCGAAATATGGCACCGTTTGATTTTACATGAATCAATACCCGATAAATAAAGTTGGTATGGTATGGTATGGTATGGTAGAACTGAGGGAATTTGGTCGGTGATTATAAAACAAGGGTGGGCAATTAATTTTTACCGGGGGCCGCATGAGCAACCCGAGCACTGCTGGGGGGCCACACCGACAATTTTTCAATTAAATTTTGCTCAAATTATTTTTGATATACCGTAAGATAAATAATAATAATAATAATATTTTCATTCAACCTAACTTATCTTTATACAAAAGCAGATGGCTTTTGATGGTTTTATTTTTAACACTTTCTTACACCACTTCCTGATGAATAATACAATGCAAAAATTTAAATTTCTGTCACTTTATCCTGCATCCTCTTTGTTGTGAATGTAGCACGCCTGTAAGGTGATTGGCGAAGAAGTAGGAAGCGTTGCTGTTGCGGAAATGAGGAGTGAGGATAGACGTGCGTGTGGAAAGAACGAGATAAGTTGAGCTGTGTTAGTATAGGTTGCTCAATAAAAGTTTAAAAAGAGCGTCAGACTTGGTGTGCACTTCTTCTGGACGCTACAATTGGTGGCAGAAGTGGGATGAAATGCCTCCCAGTTCGCCTTGCCATCAAACCTGGGAGTCTTCATTGAGGGCGGAATTCCCCCATGCCAAGCAGAGTGCGCTGCACCTGTAGACGCTGCCTCTCTCCTTCCTCCCTTTCTCTCTCTCCTTCCTCCCTTTCTCTCTCTCTTTGCGACGAGCTTCTCACGTCCGGGATACACACAGACATCTGCAGTGCTGCCGGCACCATTAAGTCCCCACTCAATGTCCTTTCCCTCCCGTTCAATCTTGACAAAGTCGCCAGGAAACATCGTGACACGTACCTCCCGATGACGTAGCAGGCTGAGCACACAAGCAGCGCAGTATGCGCACACAATTAAGCAGCGGCAGTATGCACAAAGTTTTACTTCTGACACCAATTGTAGCGTCCAGAAGAAGTGCACACCAAGTCTGACGCTCTTTTTAAACTTTTATTGAGCAACCTATACTAACACAGCTCAACGTATCTCATTCCTTCCACACGCACGTCTATCCTCACTCCTCATTTCCGCAACTCAAAATCACAACATCAACTTCAGCAGGTCGTTACACTATATTCTTTAAACACAGCAACCTGTGCAGTCCATGTCTTGTTGAAAACACGCCATTCGTCATCAACTTTTCTTTTTTTAGCGTCTCAGGGATAACCGGGCATCACTTGTCGCTGTGCGCCTTCACTCACAGGACATACGCCCATAAATAACACTTTTCTAAATAAAAGCAGCACAGTTGTATTGCACGCACGACATAGATGTTTTTTTTAATTTATTTTGTAATTTGTGATTGCCGCTGCGCGCACGAGCATACGTCCACACGGAAGTAATACAAATAACGCTTTTCAAAACAAAAGCAGCACCGTTGTATTGCACACTCGAAATAGATACTTATTAAAATGTATTTTGTAATTTATGATTGGCCTCACGCGGGCCGGACAGGGACGTACAAAGGGCCGCAGAATACCCAGGTCTGCTATAAAAGTACTGACTTTAGTACACATGTTCAGCCCCTGACAAAAAATACAGAATTCAATTAAAATAACCTTCTGATGTCATCTCATCTCACTTATTAGTAATGTAACATCTGAACATGACAAAAAATATTGATATTTATTTTAAACATATCGATATTGACCGATACATAAAAAATATTGTGCTCTAACCAAATGTACTTTATTCCTAGACATTTCTTACCAGTTGTCGCTTTCTTTTATCCCGATGGTTTTGGAGCATGACCTTCAAGTCCTGTTCTCCAAGCTGGATTTTTTCTGTACAAAATAACACTTTTTTTTCAAGAAAATATGCCAGGAGGGTGAATAGCCAAATTACCAGTAGTCTTCATGTCTTGGGTGGACAGACTGGGCAGAACTCTGAGTGAGACACTGGGTGTCGGAGAGGAGGGGGATTGTGGAGCCGGTGTCCACAGGGATAGATCTACAATATTAGCACATGCATTAAAATAGTAACAATGTAGGTAAGTAGAGTAAGGCTGCTCAGCTTGTAAAGTATTGTAACAGAAAGGTATTAAAAGAAAAAATTAATAAAACAGACTGACCGTCTTCGTCAGATGAAGCATTGCTGTCGCCGCACTCCGTTTTAACCTCCTTTAAAATGCGTCTCAGTCTTCTTTTAACCTTTTGCTCACGTATTTCAGCGTGACTCCTTGTCTGATGCTTCCTTTTCGGCGGAAAGTCCAGACCGTTGTGAACTGCAAAATCTAGCAACTCCTACAGCATGAAGACATATATTACAACCATCTGATGGGTAGGATTGTGGTTATTATTCTGCAACCAAACACCTTTCGGGAGACGAGGATTTGTTTCAGCAGTCGGTGGTAGTATTGCTGGAGAGAGTACAACCGTCGTCTTTGCTGAGACTTGCCACACAACTGTCTGTACTTGACGACTTCAGGGTTGAAGTAGCCATCTAGATTTGTTTAGATAATGAGCAAATAGAAAAACATCACTAATATTTTAGAATAGAGAGTTGATTGATCAGACTGTTAAATACCTCTAAAAAGTTTCTGTGCGAGATGAAGGGGATTTCCAAAATGAAAGTTTCTGTTGTTGAACAGGTCATTGATAGTGCTTTCCTGCTCGGTGTCGTTGTTGTCAGGAAACTGGGGCAAAAACTGACTGAGGTGCTGCTTCTGGGACTCTGAAAGCACTTCAGTCCATGTGCTCCCACTCACCACAGAGAAGAATATTTCCGGCTGATGAGAAACATTGGTAGATACATTTTAACAACACATCCATTGATTAAGATTAAAGATTAAAGTACCAATGATTGTCACACACACACTAGATGTGGCGAAATTTGTCCTCTGCATTTGTGACATATGAAGAGTTAAATTGCACATCACTCACGTCTTCCAGTAGTTCCTCCGGGAGGCTGACCCTGCAGTTACCCAGCATGCACTCCTCAGTGATCTGACCGTTTTCTTCCTCTTTAAGGTCAAGAGGGTCAGTGAGGATGTGAGTGAGGACGTCCATTCTCCTCCACTGCTGTTGACACACCATAGTAACCCACATCAAATGTAATTAAAAATGCACAATGACACCGTGTTGTAAACAAACTCTATGCCACGATCACAAATGCGCATAGCTTTTAAAAGGTTACCCAACAGCAACCATCGTGCTTTTACTTCCAAACAAGGGCGCTTGTTTGTAGCATAAAAGTTAGCACTCACAGTCACTTAGCATGTCCTGCTACTTCGTAATGTATTGTATAAAGCCTTATATTTCGCATCAAATATATTAAACGTACGCTGTTGGAACGTTTGCATATGTACAAGTGTGTGACTTGATTTATACTTGTTAAAACCTTCTTAAGTCAGCGCTTACCTTTGTTTTGAGGTACTGTAGGGGGCGGGGGGCTGTTTTAAAGACGTACCGTTTTCTTCTTCTATTGTTACAGGATGTAACTGAATGACGCTCTCAGTTTGCTGTCGCGCTCTACAGGTAGTGGGGTGAACTACGGCGATACATCATCGAACTACTGTATCTTATTAAGTTGTCGTAGCAACTAAATTGCATTTTAATGTCGCTCAAATAGAGCTAAATATTTAGTTAAAATTGTTTATTAAGACGTTACCAGGAAGGAAAAATGCTTTACTTTTGACTGGATGCCGGTAATCTAGTGTATAAACTAATGTTACCTTTAATGCTACATGCTAGTATTGTACATATTGTATGCAGGGGTCCCCAACGCGGTGCCCCCAGGCACCAGGTAGCCCGTAAGGACCAGATGAGTAGCCCGCTGGCCTGTTCTAAAAATAGCTCAAATAGCAGCACTTACCAGTGAGCTGCCTCTATTTTTTAAATTGTATTTATTTACTAGCAAGCTGGTCTCGCTTTGCCCGACTTTTGTAATTCTAAGAGAGACAAAACTCAAATAGAATTTGAAAATCCAAGAAAATATTTTAAAGGCTTGGTCTTCACTTGTTTAAATAAATTCATTAATTTTTTTACTTTGCTTCTTATAACTTTCAGAAAGACAATTTTAGAGAAAAAATACAACCTTAAAAATGATTTTAGGATTTTTAAACACATATACCTTTTTACCTTTTAAATTCCTTCCTTTTTTATTGTAAAAAATAATAAATACATTTTAATTTAATTCTTCATTTTAGCTTCTGTTTTTTCGACGAAGAATATTTGTGAAATATTTCTTCAAACTTATTATGATTAAAATTCAAAAAAAATATTCTGGCAAATCTAGAAAATCTGTAGAATCAAATTTAAATCTTATTTCAAAGTCTTTTGAATTTCTTTTAAAATTTTTGTTCTGGAAAATCTACAAGAAATAATGATTTGTCTTTGTTAGAAATATAGCTTGGTCCAATTTGTTATATATTCTAACAAAGTGTAGATTGGATTTTAACCTATTTAAAACATGTCATCAAAATTCTAAAATTAATCTTAATCAGGAAAAATTACTAATGATGCTCCATAAATTATTTTTAAAATTTGTTTCCAAAAGATTCGAATTAGCTAGTTTTTCTCTTCTTTTTTTCGGTTGAATTTTGAATTTTAAAGAGTCGAAATTGAAGATAAACTATGTTTCAAAATGTAATTGTAATTTTTTTCGTGTTTTGTCCTCTTTTAAACCGTTCAATTAAGTGTAAACATCATTAATTATTAATAATAACATCGAGTTAAAGGTAAATTGAGCAAATTGGCTATTTCTGGCAATTTATTTAAGTGTGTATCAAACTGGTAGCCCTTCGCATTAATCAGTACCCAAGAAGTAGCTCTTGGTTTCAAAAAGGTTGGTGACCCCTGTTGTATAGCTTAAAAATATACAATATTTCTTTAATAACAATTCCTAAATGTCTCTGAAATTGTAAAACAGACACTTAATCACAGACAACATAAACAGAGTTAATGTATTTTTGTGTATAGTATGTTGTTTATTAAAAGTACCTATATATTAAGCTGTTTGTCAGGTCAGTGTAAGTTTATTTATTTTCCTCTTAATTTAACTACGCTAATTTCTGTAAAACAAAATGTGAAAAGTATACTATTAAATGAATCACAATAACAGTATATTAATATTGATAATAAGTAGTACAATACAATCATATATATAATGTATATATAATATATACCAATACCAATACTTCCCTTCAGATTTCAAAGCAATTTGAATCGAACCCTTTTTGAAACAATCAAAAGGGGGAAAAAAACTTTTGTAGAGCCGCCTGATCCAGTTACTCCTCCTCTCCATTATGCAGTTATGAAGGAGAATGACAGTCAGTCAATCCCAAGCTATCACAAGAGTCCTAGAGAGAGAAAACGGGTTAGAGAGAAAGAGAGAGAGAGTGAGGGGCTGGAACCCCCATCAGCTTCTAACCCTTCAGCAACATTTCCCCTTTCCTTGCAGTCATCAGGGGGACCAAGAAGCACATTTCTCTCAGCCAAGGTGGTGTTTTTAATGCCTCAGCAGAATGGCAGAAAGTGCAGACGGCGAGGAAGAGATTCAGTTCTTGCGAACAGTAAGTGATGCTGTATTTCTCGAATGACATTTAAAAACATATAAACACATTCTCTATTCTAGAACAATAAACCACAGAATCATACCCAGTCTCACTTATTTTGGTATGTTCGCAATGGCGACATTTGGATTGACAAGAACAGTTGGCTGGTTTTGTAGACATTGTTATCTATTTATATCATTGTGGATACTTGATATTATTCTGGTTTATCACAGAGACAAAATGTTCTTTTAAGCATCAACACACAAAGTGTGCATAGTAACTGGATATAAGTAATGACATGACACGTTGAGGTATCCTGTTTTAGAGGCCAAACTTTGAATGAGTTTAAGACCGTGGCTTACTATACTTGGGCTTTTAACAAGAATCTGATGTTTTTTTCAATTGTTTTGGTGCACAATTTATAGGATTAACTCTAGAAAAGTATCATGTTAGAACAGAAGCAACTAACATATCTGTTTAGATTTGGATTATTTGCAGTATGTTTTACCCAATTACCAACTAACAATTGAAAAGTAAGTGTGATCTTTGCTCCAATTCTGGACTAAAAATATATCTACTTCTGTACATTCACCTCCTTTTGTTGTTGTTTTACGTGGATGAAGGTCATCACCATCTTGTTCTCTTGCAGTTCTATGTGCAAAACCAATAAACACACCTCATATTTAAACCGGTTGAATTAGGATGATAAATTGGATTAATGTTCCAGTTGCTATTGTGACGCAGCCTGAATCAAAAGCATGCTAACAATGCTTCATAAAGTGTGTGTCTGTTGCTGAGATCTATATATACTGTGTGAGGATTAACAGCCTCAAAGCCAGGCCCATTTCAGCACCTGCTTACATGATTCCTTGTGGGAATTGGGCTGCTGAGGATGTTCGATATTGCACAAAACGTTACCAAGTCTTCTACACATACGCAAACAGAACTTTACTTGTTAATGCTTTAAAGCAATACTCGTCTGAAGGTGTCATAATAACAGCTGTCCTTGTGTGTGTAGGTCAGGCAGTCCGTCAGCCTGGCATAACTGTACACACATTAATTTAGAATCATAACGTCATAGAAACTCAACATGCACATCTGTCATTTAGTGGATTTGGTGTGCCAGCAGCACTGCAGACACATCTATGATGTCTGATAGTTATTGTCAATTACAGTAATAGCAATGCCACTTAAATCATGTGGCCATTTAATAAGCTATCATGTTCTAATACATGCTAAATGGTTGGTCACTTTATTTACCCAGTAGCCTTATTTACTCATCTCACCTTATTGTAATAACATTTGTGGGTTACTTTTTCATTACATACAATGCTAGTGCATGAGCACCAATGTACATTTACGCCGCCATATGTTGCCAGGCAGATTTCATATAAATGGTATTCTGTAGTGCAGGTCACATCTATTGTACATGTAACATATCATTTATGGTAAATATATATTGCCATATACTCAAAGTGTGTTTTAAGCGCTTAACAATTTATTTTACATTATTTATAGTTACAGTACATTGACAGCACAGTCAGGAGATTGAGGGTTACAAATCCTCCTAAGTTCTAAAAATATGCATGTTAGGTTAATTCAGTGTTTCTCCATTAAAAAGAAACCATTTTTGTCCCCCCCATTGACTCTACGCAGCAAAAATTGTTATAAGCATATTGTATACTCGTTAACATTAAAACAACAAATAAGAAAGACATATAGATTAACTTACTACAAAGAATAACCTTATTTGTCTATAACAGTAAAGATATAAAGTGCATCATCAATTTGCATGAAAAAAAAGAAATCGTTTTAAACGGAAACATTTTTTGAGCGACATGAGTCATTTGATACTGGAAAATAAAATATAATGAACTACTACTACTAAATAATACATTCAAATTGATCAGAAACATTAACTTATTAGATCGATATACCAAAAACAATATGTGCTATTTTTTTCATTTTTTTTTTTATCAAAATGAGGAAGGATCAATAGCTATAATGAGCACGCGCCCCACTATTTGAGAAGCACTGGGTTAATTGGAGACTCTAAATCAGGGCTATTCAAGTAAATTGATTTAGGAGCCACATTTCCAGAAAGCTAAGGACGTTTGATTTTTATTTTGTCAAAGTTACAGGAGCGCTCTGCTGTTTTTAAGGAAATTCTGCAATAAAGCTAGTCAAAGATTATCTCTCTGACAGAACTCTTGTGTTTTTAAAAATCTGCTTCAAAAATGTGAGTAACTCACAAGTTTTTTTTTTAACTGAACTTGTGAGCAACGACTTCAATAGTCTAAATGATGAAAACGAGAGGACCTAAAATAGAACCTTGAGGAACACCCCAAGTATAACCAAAGAAGTTGAACAAATGTCCACTGACTGCATCTGAAGTAAACAAGCTACAGCAACACCTTAGTTGCATAAATCACATTTCAAAAAGGAGAGGACTGTGGACTGTACTTTGGTGATTTTTGCCTATTGTTCACAATAATTATGAAAGACATGACGATGGATGTTATTTTTTTAAAGCATTCTAAATATTAAATAAATGCGATCAAATGTCCGCTTACAACAGAGTCTACGGGAGCCGCTAAATTCTGCCTATAAAACCCTTAGAAGCATCCAAAAATCTCCATTAGGGTTTTATATACATGATGTAAGTATATATGTAATGTGGTAACGGGCACATTTATGATACCATTTAATATTTACGTTTTTTGATCATTTTAGTTTAAAAAACGCATCACAACGTTTGCTTTTTTTTTTTTTTTCACCACTGATTATTACTTACTGCAGACTTCATAAGAGCCAACAAACATTATAAAACATCACTTACTGTGCAAGGTCTGCTGTCATTAGGATGCAGACTGCTGGCATGTTCATATATTCCCATTTAGATTAAAAATGTCTCATAATCCCCGCAAAGAAACGGGTTAAGGGGGGGGGACAAAGCGTCTTTTCGTGTCACTTTGGCCATTTTCGGGTCCTAAATGGCTGTCGAAGTGTACCAACTTGTCGCAATACGTCCTCAGCCATCTACTTTCCAGCTGAGATGCATAATTTATGATCTACAATACATTTCCAAGGAGCAGGGAAGTGAGGAAACATCAGAACACATATAAACATAGGGACACACGTAGGTATACATACAGTACAGGCCAAAAGTTCGGACACACCTTCTCATTTCAATGTGTTTTCTTTATTTTCATGACTATTTACATTGTAAATTATCACTGAAGGCATCAAAACTATGGCACCTGTGAAGTGAAAACCATTTCAGGTTACTACTTCTTGAAGCTCATTGAGAGAATGCCAAGGGTGTGCAAAGCAGTAATCAGAGCAAGGGTGGCTATTTTGAAGAAACTAGAATATTTAACATGTTTTCAGTTATTTCACCTTTTTTTGTTAAGTACATAACTCCACATGTGTTCATTCATAGTTTTGATGCCTTCAGTGACAATCTACAATGTAAATTCATGAAAATAAAGAACACGCATTGAATGAGAATGTGTGTCCAAACTTTTGGCCTGTATTGTTGCCGCTTTTTGAATGGTTATTTATTGGATTTTATGGGCGAAATAGAGGACCTCCCATTGGCGTCGCTGTAAGCAGACTTTTGTTTCAAGTTTCTGTAATATTTAGAATGCATTAAAAAAATCATGTCTTTCATAATGATTGTACATGATAGGCAACATAAACAAAAAAAAGAGATCACAAGTATGGACCCCAGTGATCTATGTTTGCTAGTTAGGTTAAAATGTCAATGCAACGATCTGCCAATGGGTTTACAGTGGTCCAAGTTGCTCAATACAATAGGAGCACTCTAGTATTTTGGAATTTGCAGCAAAATGTTCAACGTTTTGAACTGAACCAGGGATCCGGGGTGGGGGTCATTCCAAGGCCGTATTTAGTCCCAGGGCTGCCAGTTGAATAGCACTGCTCTAAATTGTCCACAGTCTGAATGTTTTTTTTCCCCCAAGTCAGCTGGGATAGGCTCCAGCTTAACTGTGTCCTTAATGAGGACAACAGTACAGAAAAATGGATAGATTAAATATATTTTTGATTCATTCTCAAACTGTGGCACTACTTCTTCATCAAGTTATACACAAGAACCACTTAAAAAGTTAAATTATCTTAGTAGTATTTACATGAATTATGTCAAGTCAAAAATGAATTCATATTAATTTTCGCTGTGCTGAAATATTATTCTTTAACTCTCCTCATACACCTCAAACCAGTCATTCTTGTGTAGAAGACACAAGTTCAAAGTTAAACGGTTATGGCAAGCAAAGGTAGCATATCCATACAATATTTTTGTGCTGGTGCCCATTTGAAAAAAAGACACATTTTGTCTCTAACTCACTTAAACAGACTGATCATAATGTGTTGAGATACAAGTGAGACAACTATTCAGCTGAAAAACACCTCTTGTCTTAATTTCCCCTTGGGGATTAATAAAGTACTTCTGATTCGGATTCTCTTTGTACCAGCTCATATTTCTGAACAAAACTTAGGGTAATCAGTAGTAAATGGTAAACTTTAGTAGGTGTCATAATTTTAGCTTCAAGGCCATTATTTTACTAAATAGCAAAACAATATAAGATATAAGATATATATTTAAACCAACCAACACTGTACTAATTTGTCTTTGTGAGTCAATTCCTCCTTCATGCAAGCCAGCCAAACAAATTGCTTGATTGTAGCAGGGTGATGTGGGACATGCTTTCCAATGAAATCTGAAATATCTAGTGCTTTCCAAAAGGGGACGTGTGAACAGCAGGTGCAGTGGCTTGAAATAGAGGGCTTATATGACTGGGGGTGGGAGGTTTTGGGGGGCCCAGATTCAGAGAGCAAGAGAGGTGGGCACAAGGGAGGGCAGCAAAATAAATACAGTAAAAAAAAATACAGTACATGTAATAATCAAGACTCTAGAGCAGTGGTTTTCAAACTTTTTTCACCAAGTACCACCTCAGAAAAAATGTGTCTCTCCATGTACTACCATAATAACCAACATTAAAATATAGCAGTGTTTGTAGGCCTATTGATTAATTAAAAAAAGGCAGAGGTTTTATTTAACGGGTATATTTAATATTTTTGGCTATTGTAACATTACACACCGTAAAGAGTACAGTGACACTGTACTTAAATCAAGTGATTATTTGGCGTAACTCTAGATGGAGCCAGTGTACCACTAGTGACATACCACAGTTTCAGAATCCCTGCTTTAGAGCAATTAGGAACAGTGGTGTTGCCTCCCCTCCTCCCTGACAAACTGATTTCACAAGGAAAGTTTGTGGTGGTTTCTTTTCATTCTCGGTGATCAGACTTTTGAAATCAAAGTTACATACATACTATATACGGACGGCGTGGCGAAGTTGGTAGAGTGGCCGTGCCAGCAATCGGAGGGTTGCTGGTTACTGGGGTTCAATCCCCACCTTCTACCATCCTAGTCATGTCCGTTGTGTCCTTGGGCAAGACACTTCACCCTTGCTCCTGATGGGTGCTGATTAGCGCCTTGCATGGCAGCTCCCGCCATCAGTGTGTGAATGTATGGGTGAATGTGGAAATACTGTCAAAGCGCTTTGAGTACCTTGAAGGTAGAAAAGCGCTATACAAGTATAACTCATTCATCATTTATTTATATATAAAATATTTTTCTTGAAGAGGATATGTACATGTGCTTATCTTACACTAAAAAGTGAGACCCCAAATGTTTTTATTTAATTTAATAAAAGTATATAAATGTGACTAAGAAGAATATGTTAACATATTTATACAAAGTACATATTTTTCTTATTTTCCTGTTATCCTTTTTATTTTTACTTTTTTTCCTGTTATAACATTGATGAGAGCATGCAGTATGAAAATAAATAAATAAAAAACTCACCGCGCCACAGTCCAGGATAAGAATAGACTGCAGCACATCGTACGTGCTGCTGAGGTGATTGGCTGCAAGCTCCCATCCCTCCAGGACTTGTTCTCCTCCAGGACCAGGAGGCGTGTGGGTCGGATCACAGCTGACTCTTCTCACCCTGGACACAAACTATTCTCCCCTCTCCCCTCAGGCAGGAGACTACGCTCCTTCCAGACCCACACCTCCCGCCACCTGAACAGTTTTTTCCCCTCGGCCATCAGGCAAATGAACAATAACTCCTAACAGTAGCTCCTTGAATTCCTTGAATTCCTTCTAAGTCTATCTGATAGCTCAGTTTTTATTACCAAATATGTGTTATATGTGTTTTATGTTGCACGATTGCACCAAGAAAAATTCCTAGTTTGTGAACCCGTTCTCAAACAATGGCAATAAAACTATTCTGATTCTGATTCTGATTCTGATCTCACAGAGCGTCTCTGATAAGTGCTCCTTTCTCTTTTTGTTGTCTGTTGCAGGATGATCATGTGGTCCTGCAGTGCACGGCCTCCATTCTAAAAGAGCAGATCAAACTCTGCCTGTCGTGCGAAGGATTCGGAAATCGTCTCTGTTTCCTAGAGACCACCTCCAATGCTCAGGTAATGCAGCATGCATCAGTCTCGTTCTTCAGCTTCTTTGTCACCATATGCTGCGTTTCAGAATGTCCCACCCGATTTGGCCATCTGCTGCTTCATACTGGAGCAGTCCTTATCTGTGCGGGCTCTGCAGGAGATGCTGTCCAACACGTCTGTGGATGAGGTCAGCCATTCTCCATTGTTAACAATAGTATTTCAAAAGGATCTCACTTTTACATTGTCTGACCTCTGTTTTTGTCTCCCACAGGCTGTTGATTTGGACAAATGGGTAAGTTTGTCTGACTTTTCTGCCCAAAGGTTCCCAATTTAACCACCTTACTACCTGCTTGTGTCAGTCTTCACAAGGTGGGGGCCATCGCACTCTACTGTACGGACATGCCATCCTCTTGAAGCACACTCATTCGAGCATGGTGAGTGCACTATAATTCAATATGTTTGTCCGTAACCCTTCCCTTTTTCCCTCATTCTTTTTTGTCACAGTACTTAAGCTGTTTGACGACATCACGTTCGCTCACAGACAAGCTGGCGTTTGACGTGGGCTTGCAGGAAGAGTCCACAGGTGCCTATAAACTTCTGCACTCGCCATACAGCATACAGGGCATTCCCAAGTTGTAGGCATCATAACTAATAAACCTGAGCCAGCCCTAAATCTGTTTTTAGATGGCATTTACCATAGCACTTGTGTAGTAATATTGTAGGATAGCTAGAAACATGTCCGAACGTTTGTGCGTTGCAGGGGAAGCCTGCTGGTGGACCATCCATCCAGCCTCCAAGCAAAGATCTGAAGGCGAGAAAGTCAGAGTGGGAGACGACCTGATTCTTGTCAGTGTTTCATCAGAGCGATATTTGGTAAATACAAACTGCATGAAAATGCTCTGTTATACATTTGTTAACTAAGTATTTCTAACTCATAATTTATTTTTAGCATCTGTCCTATGCCAGCGGTGACTTAATGGTGGATGCTTCCTTCATGCAAACATTGTGGACAATGACTCCGGTTATGTCTGGTTGTGAGCTAGCTGAAGGTTGAATTTTCTTCTTCGTGTTATTTGTATCCATAAACCTCCTTGCTTTCCGTTAGCAGTGTGAATCTCATCCTCTGTAGGTTTTCTGACTGGAGGGTATGTGCTCAGGCTATTCCATGGTCACATGGATGAGTGTTTGGCAATCCCAGCAGCTGATCAAGGAGACGACCAGCGCAGGTGAGCAACGCTTCTCAATTCCTCTTTCTAATTGGACAAAAAATGTCTGAAATATTTTTTTTCTGTCTTTAACCAAGAGTTGCTCATTATGAAGGAGGAGCTGTTTGCAGCCATGCTCGGTCCTTGTGGAGATTGGAACCCCTGCGCATTGCGTGAGTCGCCTAAAAAAAAGTAAAATCCAACTTTGAGTGACTTGACACTGTGTCTTTTAATTTTTTACTTTATGGATCTTTAGTTGGAGTGGTGGTCACATTAAATGGGGCCAGTCTTTTAGAATTCGTCACATAACAACCGGAAGGTACCTTTTGCTAGATGAAGAAAAAGGGCTGCTGTTGGTCGACCCTGAGAAGGCCAATTCTAAAATGGCAGCCTTCTGCTTCAGAATTTCAAAGGTGAGTGACAGACAAGTGGAGACAAAACAGCAGCTTTAAGAAAACAGTCTTTATGTGAACTATAGGAAAAAATTGAAGTCACTCAGAAGCGTGACGTGGAAGGCATGGGCATTCCAGAGATCAAGTATGGAGAGTCCATGTGCTTTGTGCAACATGCCTCATCTGGTCTCTGGCTCACATATGCAGCTGTAGATGCCAAATCCGCCCGTTTAGGTCCTCTGAAGAGAAAGGTAATCCCGATTAAAATGGCTGGTTTTATACACGACAAAAACTATATTCCTTGTGCGTCACCATTGTTCAACCCATAGGCCATCCTCCATAAAGAAGGTCACATGGATGATGCACTCACAGTTGCACGCTCTCAGACTGAAGAGTCTCAAGCTGCAAGGATGATTTACAGCACAAACGGCCTCTTCAACCAGTTCATCAAGTACCCTAGACCATTTCACACACAATCTTTGTAGCGGTCCATTAGTTTTGTATACTAAGTATGTTATCCATGTGTCACCAGAGGTCTTGATGCCCTCAGTGGGAAAAACAAATCTGCAAATCCACCTAATCTGCCGATGGACACTGTGGTGCTGTCACTTCAAGACCTGATATTTTACTTCCGGCCCCCTGAGGAGGAGCTGGAGCACGAGGACAAGCAGTTCAAGCTCCGTTCGCTCAAAAACAGGCAGAACCTTTTTCAAGAGGAGGTTTGTCTACATTATTATTGTTCTTCGTTTTAAAAAATTATTTTCTCGAAGGAAGGGGTTTCAAACTCAATTAATCTCGGGGCCGCTGGAGCTAGGGTGAGGGTGAGGCTGGGCCACACAAAATATATCCTTCAGAATCTCGTTTTAACCATGTTACTTTTTTAACTAGCACCAATATGATTCAGTTTAAGAGACAGTTCAAACTACAAGTGTTCACAAAGTACACATAACAAGAATTATGATGAACATCTTGAACCCTTTTTTTCCCTTTTTTTTATTGAGACAAAGATTATTTATGTATTTAATATTTGTATGCTTACCATGGTATATTATTTATTTATTATTTATTTGTTTACTGTTCTGTTACAGAGAACAAGGAAATTGGATAAAATTGATATGGTATGAAAAGGGGTAGGATTAAATAAGCTCTGCTTCTTCCTACTCCTTTTCGGACGTGCTGTAATGAAACAACTGGAATTGTGTGATGCATTACATTGTATCGTATGCATGTTCGAAATAAACTGAAACTGAAACTAAAAACTGAAAAACTACGTCTAACAGAAGCAATAGTAACCTGTAGGGGACCTTAAGTCTTTATAAATGTGAAATGGGATGTAAAAAAATATTACATTTTGACACTGTTGAGTTCCCCAGGACATGGTAAAAGACACTTTTTACATCAGTCGATTTTAAAGTATTGTGATTTTTTTTTTCAGTTTAGTATAATTGCCATCCACACACTTTGGGCGGCTGATAGTTATATAAATTATGGCAATCAAGAATCTCACTATAAAGAACAGAAACTACAGTTTGTACAATAACATTGCAGATGGAAAAATTATCGCACAACAAACACACACTGGGCAACACAAAGACCAACATCTGGTCAGAGTCAGATTTAACGAGAAAAAACTGGCAGCTCAGTTGCCAGAGTTTTTTCCATAAAATGTATGATGGTTTTTACACCGAATTACTGTAACTTGAAAAACAATACCATGGTTAATTTTACAGTAAAGTTATTTTTACTTTAACATTTAATGTTGTTTTTTTTACATTGCATTACTGTAAATAGAAAAACCATATTACTTTTATTTTTCCAGTAAAATTCTGGCAAAAGAATCTGACAGTTAAAATCTGACTTTTTTACAGTGTAGCTTACTCTTTGTGTTGCCCAATGTGTGTTTGTTGTGTTATATTTTTTTTGTCTGCACTGTTATTGTATTTATCATATTTTATAAAAGGATTCATGACTGCCATATTATATTTAACTATTATCCGCCCTGGGTGTGCGGGCCGCAATTAATTAAACTACAAAATATGGGCCTGCGGACTGTAAATGTGCCACAAGATTGTCACCACTGCTCTGAGCCTTTGATGTTCTTGACAGGGGATGATAACCCTTGTTTTGGACTGTGTTGATCGTCTGAATGTCTACAACACAGCCGCACACTTCTCTGAATACGCTGGGGAAGAAGCTGCGGAGTCGTGGAAGGAGATAGTTAATTTACTCTACGAGTTGCTAGGTAGGACTGTCCTATCCTCAGATATATCACTTCGGCTTTATGTCATTTTCACTGCTGTCTCTATCTAAAGCTTCTCTGATCAGAGGCAATCGATCAAACTGTGCGCTGTTCTGTGATAACCTTGACTGGCTGGTCAGTAAATTGGATCGTTTGGAGGCATCGTCAGGTATTTCAGAAGCTCTGCTTTTTCTTAAGATTCAGTTTATTAGCTGCAAGTAGTACTTTGCATTGTCATGCTTTTAATCATAGGAATACTGGAGGTGTTGTACTGTGTTCTGATCGAGAGTCCAGAGGTTCTGAATATCATCCAGGAGAATCACATCAAATCCATAATTTCTTTACTGGATAAGCACGGACGCAATCACAAGGTCTGTAGCAACGTCATATTCCACAGTGCAAGGCAGCACCCACCAGAACATTCCTCATACATTCTTTTGTCTAGGTTCTGGATGTGCTCTGCTCTCTGTGTGTGTGCAACGGTGTGGCCGTGAGGTCAAACCAGAACCTGATTACAGAGAATCTACTTCCTGGTCGTGACCTCCTGCTGCAAACCAACATTATCAATTATGTCACCAGGTCAGTCTTTTACTGCATGTAAAGATGAAAATGTTGTCTAAAGACCTTCTTTTTCCAGTATGAGACCCAACATTTTCCTTGGGACCTGCGAAGGATCCACTCAGTATAAAAAGTGGTATTTTGAGGTGATGGTGGATCATATTGAGCCGTTCCTCACTGCTCAGCCATATCACCTGCGTGTGGGCTGGGCGCTGACTGAGGGATACAGTCCATACCCTGGTGGAGGCGAAGGCTGGGGGGCCAATGGTGTTGGGGATGATCTCTATTCCTACGGTTTTGATGGGCTTCACCTCTGGTCAGGTAAATTAAACATTAGTCTTGTATCCACACACAATACATGGACGTCTTTTCTGTGAAGCTAAAACGGTAAGTCTGTTTCTGTTGTCAGGACGTGTTCCTCGTCATGTTGCCACGCCCAATCAGCACCTTTTGGCAGCAGAGGACGTGATTAGCTGCTGTTTGGACCTGAATGTGCCCAGCATTTCCTTCCGTATCAACGGTTATCCTGTCCAGGGCATGTTTGAGAACTTCAACCTGGATGGCCTCTTCTTTCCTGTCGTCAGCTTCTCTGCAGGCGTGAAGTAACTAAAGGAGAATATTATAAGATAAGTAGATTGTTCTTAACATGTGCGACTGAGTAAACAATCCTCCTCCCTAACTGCAAGGATGCGATTTCTTCTTGGAGGCCGTCATGGGGATTTCAAGTTCCTACCACCTCCAGGTTATGGTCCGTGCTACGAGGCTGTGTTGCCTAGGGATCGTTTGCGGATCGAGCCCATTAAGGAGTATAAGCATGACTTTGATGGTGTCCGTAACCTGTTGGGTCCAACACAGTCCCTCTCACACACTGCCTTCACTCCCTGCCCGGTGGACACTATACAAGTAAAAGGTCATCTTTAGGGCTCTGAATTCTTCTGAAAATGATACAAGGTTTTTTTCCCCCTTCCAGATCGTGCTTCCTCCCCATTTGGAGCGTATCCGAGAGAAGCTAGCAGAGAATAGCCACGAGTTATGGGCTGTGACTCGCATTGAGCAAGGGTGGACCTATGGACCTGTGAGTGTCTTTCCTTCAAATCACCTAAAATTAGGGACACACAATATTATTGGTGGCTAATAACTATCGACCAATAATGGCAATTATGACATCACATCAATAATTCCGATAAAGAAAAATTGTGTAAATATATAAATACATAAATAACGGTTATGGTTATCATTAATCGGTTGTAAACGTCTGTAAATGAATGGTTATCTGTTTCGGTTCAAATTCCCATTATCGTGCATCCCTACCTAAAATACTTTGTTACACAATAAAATACTCCCTAAAATGTATATTTTGTCTTTAAATGGATAAATCAAGTTTCGGGATGACAACAAGAAGCTGCACCCTTGCCTGGTTGACTTCCAGAGTCTGCCTGAACCAGAGAAAAACTACAATTTAGCAATGTCAGGAGAGACTCTCAAGTAAGTCAAGGTCTTACAAAACACTTGGAAAATTCAGGGCATTCAATCGATCGCAACTGGACTGTTTGGTTTGTCTTAGAAGACGTTTCGCCGCTCATCCGAAGTCGGCTTCATCGGTTTGTGCTCATAGACTTAGATTGGTCAGATCTACTCGGATGAGCGGCGAAATATCTTCTAAGACAAACCAAACAGTCCAGTTGCGATCGATTGAATGCCCTCAGATGACAATGACCTGGATGAATGAGAACATTTATAGACTCTTGGAAAATGATGAGTTTTTAAAAGGAACCTATGATGATTTTAATCTACATTTAAAACTCTTCCTTGTGGTCTAGATAATATGTAAACGATATGTTTTGGTGTAAATTTATTTCTAAATTTTGCTCCACATTCACATTTATAACCCGTTTTTGTAGTCTGTCTGCAAGATGTGCGTTGGTGGAGACTTTGTCGTAATCCTACAAGATTGTTTTGTTTATTCACTATTTTACTGTGTTTTTATCATTTCCTGTCCTGGTGCTCCTATTGGGGGTCTACTTCTTGTTTGATTCCTTGTCTTGTTGCACCTTCACTTTCTGCTCTGTTATTATATGATACTTTGGCTTTGTTTAACATGAATATCTAACAATGTAACAACATGTATAAGTCAGAAAAGAGCAAAATCATCATAGGTCCTCTTTAAAGTATCCATGTTTGAGTGGATTTTACTTTAACTGAAAAAAACGAAAATCACTTTTACCTATTTGCGTGCTTAACTTATAGTTATAATTTTAAAGGACTTTGCTGGCACTGGGCTGCCATGTAGGAATGGGAGATGAGAAAGCAGAGGAGAATCTGAAAAGAACAAAGCTTCCCAAAACGCAAGTTACCTCTCTATATTTTAAAGTAATTAATTCTAATGTTCCTTTAAAAGCTCTCTAACAACATTGGTCCTTATAGTTACATGCAGAGTAGCGGCTATAAGCCTGCTCCACTGGACCTCAACCATGTGAAGCTGACTCCTAATCAGAACACTCTTGTGGAGAGACTGGCGGAAAATGGGCACAATGTGTGGGCCAGAGATCGAGTGCGCCAGGGCTGGACATACAGTATTGTGCAGGTACATTTCTGCACTAAAAATGAAAATAAATTGCAGTTGGCTTAACTGTATAATACATTTTCCTGAATAGGATATTATGAACAAGCGCAATCCTCGTCTTGTTCCTTACAACCTACTGGATGAAAAGACCAAAAAGACTAACAGGGATACAGTTTGTGCAGCGGTTCGCACCCTCATCGGCTATGGTTACAACATTGAGCCACCTGACCAGGAAAGCAGTACGTTTGTACACTCAGTCTATTGAAGGACAGCATTAATATATTATTTAATTTTTACCTCTGCTCTATTTGTATTCATGCAGTTGGGCCTGGCACAGGCAGCGCTCGTGGAGATAAGATCAGAGTGTTCAGAGCCGAGAAGTCGTATGCTGTCACACAAGGGAAGTGGTACTTTGAATTTGAGGCTGTGACCGTTGGAGAAATGAGGGTGGGCTGGGCCCGACCCAGCGTCCGAGCTGACACTGAACTTGGTGCAGATGAGTGGGCCTACGTCTTCAACGGTTTTAAGGTGTGACTGAGGCAGAGTTGTAATTTTTGTGAAACATGGGTGCGTGTAAACCCACGTAAATCATTTTTATTTCCAGGCCCAAAGATGGCATGTGGGAAATGAGTCGTTTGGTCGTCAGTGGCAATCTGGTGATGTAGTGGGTTGTATGATTGACCTGACAGAGATGAACATCATGTTCACACTCAATGGAGAGATGTTGATCAGTGACTCAGGCTCTGAGATGGCCTTTAAGGACGTTGAAATAGGAGAGGGTAAGTCGAATAAAAAGTGATGACACAGACATGTATATTTGGACAAAGGTATTGGGACACATGACCATTTTACCACAACAGTAGTGAAAATAGAAGAAGTGTTTGACTATGTTTGACTCATTTAGAGTGCTGCGCAATCCAAGAACATGATAAATAATATCTAACAATCAAACATAATTTATGTAGCAATTTTCAAGCACAAGCAAGTTGCAAAACAAAGTGCTGTACACCAGTAACAACAAAAAAACCCACACATGCACGCATGTACACACAGCCCTATTGACATTAACAAAACATGCCATGGCCCTGAGGATTGAGGAAAATTAATGTCCTAAAAAAAATTATGAACTAATAAATGAATACAAACATAAAATAGTGACAATAATAGAAGTAATAATAGCAATACATATAATAGGAAATAGGGCAGCACTGTGGCACTGTGGCACAGGGGTTGGTGCATGTGCCTCACAATACGAAGGTCCCGAGTAGTCCTGAGTTCAATCCCGGGCTCGGGATCTTTCTGTGTGGAGTTTGCATGTTCTCCCCGTGACTGCGTGGGTTCCCTCCGGGTACTCCGGCTTCCTCCCACCTCCAAAGACATGCACCTTGGGATAGGTTGAATGGCAACACTAAAATTGGCCCTAGTGTGTGAATGTGAGTGTGAATGTTGTCTGTCTATCTGTGTTGGCCCTGCGATGAGTTGGCGACTTGTCCAGGGTGTACGCCGCCTTCCGCCGAATGCAGCTGAGATAGGCTCCAGCACCCCCCGCTACCCCAAAAGGGACAAGCGGTAGAAAATGGATGGATAGATGGAAAATAGGAAATTACAGAATTAAATTAAAAACCTAAAAATAATTTACAATTATTATTAAAAAGCCTGTTTAAAAAAAACAACACATCTAAATACCAATAATAAATATAATTAATAAAAAAATCTATAAAAATATTCTGGGAGAATTTAATTAAACCCCTGATTGATTATTTTTTTAATTATTAAGATGCATCATAAGATTATTGTCCATATGGTGTCTGAACCCATTTGTAGTATGCAATTACTGTACACATAATATGCTTATGGAACATCCCCAGGCTTCATACCTGTATGCAGTCTAGGCTTGTCCCAGGTTGGCCGCATCAACTTGGGTCAGAACGTCAGCAGCCTACGCTACTTTACCATCTGTGGTCTCCAAGAGGGATTTGAACCCTTTGCCATCAACATGAAAAGAGACATCACAATGTGGTTCAGCAAGAGCCTTCCCCAGTACATCAATGTACCGACTGATCACCACCACATTGAGGTGTCGTGTTACATTTCAGTGTCTTCTCATAGTTTTCACACTCAATTTATTTTCTCGCCGTGTTTCAAACGGTCAGTATCTATTTCCTTGTGTACATGCTAGGTGTCTCGTGTTGATGGGACTGTAGAAACGGCCCCTTGCCTCAAGGTGACCCACAAGACATTTGGATCCCAGAACGCCAACACAGATATGCTGTTCTTCAGGCTCAGCATGCCAGTGGAGTTCCACGAGACTTTCAAAGTCCCCGCAGGGACCACCCTCCTCACTCGTGCCCTCACCATCCCTGAGGATGAGGTGGTGGAGGTGGATCCCGACTCTGACTTTGAAATACTAAAAAAGTCAGCCACCCGCAAAGAACAGGAAGAAGAGAAGAAAGAACCATCTGTGCCTAAGGAGATACCTGCCATCAAGAATGGAGAGAACGAGAAGGACGCCTCAACTGAAAAAAGCAAGAAAAAAGGGTTAGTGTGGGCTCATGTTCGGTTACTTGAGGACTCCGTCTTGTCCTATAGAGTAATTTTCATATTCTCATAATGTATTACAGATTCCTTTTCAAGGCCAAGAAGGCTGCATTAATAACTCCGCCACCTGTCGTTCCCACCATGCCCCGCTTAGTGGAAGATGTAGTGCCAGATGACAGGGATGATGTGGACATAATCCTCAACACCACTACGGTATTAGGTCATATTTAGAATCATGCACACTGGTACCTCGGTTTTTATTAGTAATCCGTTCCAAATGATTAGCTGAAGACCAATTTTTTTCCCATAAAAATATTGCAAATATATGATAAATAATTATAGTTTTACATGCATAAAACAAGGCAAAATACATATAAATGACGGATAAAATTGTTAAATTGACATTTAAAATCACCAGGGATGGGCACCGAAACCTGGTTCCATATTAGCACCGGTGACGGCGTAAGTAGTAGTACCCAGACCAATATAGTAAGTAGCCCCATACATGGCTTATTTTGCAGTAGTACTCATTAAAAACACAGAGACTTAGTCACTATTGTGTATTTGGTTATACTATAATCGAGGCATATGAAAGCCGAGGCACCGCTATCCTATATTACAAATCTAGGTATTTACATGAAAGTGCTTTCCTTCCCAGTACTACTATTCCGTGCGAGTGGTTGCGGGCCAGGAACCGAGTGGAGTGTGGGTGGGCTGGATCACACCCGACTATCACCAGTATGATCCACATTTTGATCTCAACAAAGTGAGGAATGTAACGGTCACTGTAGGAGATGATAAAGGCAACATCCATGACAGGTAAATGTAAAGTATAACACAACATCATTTCGGAATGACAAAACTTTGCTCACTTGCTCTGCCACAGTATAAAACGCAGTAACTGCTACATGGTATGTGGAGGCGAGTTCAGCAGCTCTCAGCAGACCCGAGTCAGCCAAGAAGACTTTGTGATTGGCTGCCTCATCGATTTGGACACAGGACTCATGACTTTTACTGCTAATGGAAAGGAGATCAACACATTCTACCAGGTTATTTATCCTTTTGCATACAGTACAGTATATGGCCCAAAGTTCTGTGTATAGTTATTGTTGTTTAATAATGCAACTTGAATGTCTTTTAGGTGGAGCCCAACACAAAACTGTTTCCAGCAGTCTTTGTCCTGCCTTCTAGTCAAAATATGATACAGTTTGAGCTTGGCAAACTTAAGGTCAGCTCCAGTCTAAGTCATAAAATCCTCATCATAACAAAGTTTCAACTGTTTTCAACTGTGTACTTGACAGAACATTATGCCAATCTCCACGGCCATGTTCAGGAGTGAGCGCAAGAACCCAGTACCCCAGTGCCCTCCCCGACTGGATGTCCAAATATTAACCCCTGTCATCTGGAGCCGCATGCCCAACAACTTCTTGGCTCCAGACACAGGACGCATTAGTGAGAGACTGGGATGGCTTGTTCAGTGCCAGGAGCCACTCACTATGATGGCCCTTCATATTCCAGAAGAGAACAGGTCAGTGTCAGCGCACTTCAAAACACCTGCACATCTATAGAAAGCCAATACAATAGCTGGATCAAACAGGGGACACCTTAGTGCAGAAAGTGTGACCTAACTTCTAGTTACCAAGTAGTTCCAATTTATGCACATAATGAATATATCCTCCTGACAACCAGCATCCTCTGCAGTGGACATTTATGTTTTGCATAATATTAACATGTTTTCCCAAAATGTTTAACTCTAACAAAAGAAGTAGACCAAAAACAAATGTCCACTGGAGAGAATACTGGATGCTAAATAGAAATGTTATACATTTTGCAGACCCACCAATCACACTTTAGTGTTTTTTTTTCAGGCAAACTTAGCGAGGGGTGTCCCAATTTGATTTTGATATCGCATAATCATTACAGGCGAAAATAATTTTTTTTGTCTTCTATCTAAAATCTCCAAAATAAGCGCTCTAATAAGGGCAGTCCTTAGGCACCATAACTTGTGCAAAGATTGAAAGTCAATTAACAGCTAAATGTCCTCCAATAAGTACACAAATTTGGTCTTTTCTTGTATTTTAGTGAAGTAATTTACAAAATATAAACACGGTAAGTTATAGGCTACTAGCATATAGCAGCTACATATCACCTAAGCACACAATAACACCCAAGCTAGACATACTGCACGTAATAAGTGTCCTTAATTGAACAACATTGCAGTCTAAAGCACAGCACTCGTCAGTATAAACAAGTATCAAATAAGCATAGCTGCATTTTACTTACAGATACGAATGCTCCAAGGCAGAAGCGTATTTAAAAAATATCCAGTAACAAACGTGTCCGCATGATCTCAATGTGTCATGACTTAACTTAATGAATTATTGTGGGCATTAGGTGTTGCCAAAAAAACAATTACCGCGCCACCTGAAATTAAAGAGAGCAAAAGTCCAATCCAGACAGTTATTAATAAAAAGGTTAATGTTTTTCTGTTTGAATAATTTCACACCCGTCAAGTCCACACTACAAAATCATAAAAGTACATATGATTTGTGCTGATATTGTATAGGATTAATATGGGTATCGGCAGATTCTCTAGGCTCCAATATTGGTATTATATTGGAAATAGAAAAAATGTAACATTACATGCCTGAACTTAACCTTGTTGTGTCTTCCAGATGCATTGACATTCTGGAGCTGTCCGAACGTATGGACCTGCTGAAGTTCCACTATCACACTCTGAGGTTGTACGGCTCAGTGTGCGCTCTGGGCAACAACCGCGTGGCTCACGCTCTGTGCAGCCACGTGGATGAATCCCAGCTCTTCTACGCCATAGAGAGCACCTACCTTCCTGGACCAATGAGGAGTGGCTTTTATGACCTGCTCATCAGCATGCACCTCGAGTCTGCGAAAAGGAACCGACTGGGGACCAATAAGGAATTCATAGTTCCAATGTCTGATGAAACACGTAGTATCACCTTGTACTCTAACAAGTCACACGCTTTACCTGGTGTTGGTCTCACCACATGCCTGCGTCCCAAACTCCATTTTTCCTCCACTGGATTTGTTGGAACAAATCCTGACATCTACACGCTTAGTCCAGTAGTTCCTTTACAGGTAAATTATAAAATGGAGACAGCAGGCTGGAACTATCACCTCACCCATAATTTTCTTCATTTGCAGATACTTAAGACCAAAGCGCTAAACATGCTCATAGAGGCTGTGCAAGACGGTGGCCAAGCCATGAGAGATCCTGTAGGAGGTAGTGTTGAGTTCCATTTTGTTCCAATCCTTAAGCTCATCAGTACCCTCCTCATCATGGGCGTGTTTGATGACGAAGATGTCACTCACATCCTGAAGATGATTGAGCCAACTGTCTTCAGTGGTAAAAAGCCGGAGGAGCTTGTTGAGGAGGTCAGCAAAGTTAAGGAAGAGAAGGAACCTAAAGTTTCCTTGAAAGGTCAAGTGAAGAAAGACGAAGAACATGAGGATTTGCTGGAAGAGGAGGAGGAGTTTGATGATGATGGCCTTGGGGAAGAAGAGGAGGAAGAGGAAGAAGAATTGGAGGATGCAGAACCCATAATGCGACATGAAGAAATGGTTGACGAGACAGAGACGATAAATGGAGAGAAAGGAGCAGACGAAACGGAGAAGGAGATTAAACCTGGCGAGATCAGTGGTGAGGCTAAAAAGGAACATTTAGAACAAGGACTGTTCCAGATGAAGCTACCTGAGTCTGTCAAATTACAGGTATGCTGTGTTTCTCTACAAAAATCCATGCAATAAAACAATTATATGGTATTACTTACTTACCAACTTTTCTTCTTCAGATGTGCACTCTGCTGCAGTATTTCTGTGACTGCGAGCTCCGCCACAGGGTAGAAGCTATCATTGCCTTTTCAGACCAACTAGTCAGCCGGATACAGTCCAACCAGAGGCAGAGGTACAATGAGCTGATGTTGGCTTTCACCATGAGTGCAGCCGAGACGGCACGCAAGACCCGTGAATTCCGATCACCACCACAAGAGCAGGTATATACAGTTTATATGTACACTCAGGGATGACATTTGGAATTGGGAGGATACAACTGGCTTGCGTACAGAGGGTGTGGTTTGAAGGAATTAGATGCATGTTTTAGACTAATATGAATGGGAAACAAATGATTCAATAATTATTTTTTTTCTAAGAAATAAGAAAATCAACAGAATAAAATAAATCAAGTTACTTTGTTGTTTCAAGATTGCATTATGATGTAGTTTAATGATGACCTTGTATGAACTGACTGGGAATCGAAACATGTCCGCTGGAACAAAAGGCTGAAAATCAAGCCATTGCGCTACTAGGAAATAGCCGATGCAAAGGCAAGTTGTGTTCATATTACCTTAGCGCAAGTCTTAGTCAACACCACAAATACCTTTGACTGGAGCACTAGGCTCCTCTTGTTGGAATTTTTGATTTGCCTTACTTGTTTTTGATTCATATTCCACGTGGAGGCCAACTCAATCTTATCTCGCATGTGATCGCCGATTGGTCAGCCTCTGTGTACTGTCAATCATTGTCACGTTGGCAAGGCAGTGCCAGAAAGCCAATCAATGAGACTTTGGACAAGTTTCAGCCTGAGCCATTTTCCACCTGAAGCTTGTGTTTGACTTGTCTTCATTCAATAACGTAACATTATTTTTTGACGAGTGCAGGGGACAGACATATAAAGCTAAATTAGGGCCAAACGTTTGAAACTGAAAAATCTAGTTTTTCAGGCTCTGATCTTTTCTTTTTAGATTCAAATCCTTTTTTTCTTCCAGATTTAGACTTCGGGCCGAATTTCACATGGGGGCGTGTCATCAACTGAGAGCACAAGGCATCATGACTTACACCTTAGAAAAAAGGTTTCTTTCAGGGAGTGTAGGAAATAAACAGAAGCTAAAATATCAAAATATATGAAAGTTAAAAATAAAAATAAACCATTCGTTTAAAAGAATTACCAGAGTGAATCATATTTTTTTCAGCCTAAAAAAAGTGTGCACTTATTTTTATTTTAAATACTCTTTGTGTATTTAAAAAAAAATGTTTACAACAAAACTAAAAAGTACAAAATGTAGCTCCATACGGACAAAACCCGTTTACATCTATGCATACACTAAATTGTTCAGGCCTTATTTTTAGAACTGAAATGTAACCTCTTTTGTAGGTCAACATGCTCATGAACTTCAAGAACTGTGCTGAAGAGGAGGACTGCCCAGTTCCAGAAGAGGTCCGCGAAGATCTGCAAGCATTTCACAATGCTCTGCTGGAACATTGTGGTCAGTTCTGTTAGAGGCAGTACACCCACGGACGTCAGCATTCAAAATTGTCACTTTAAAGATCTGGTACTAAAGTGTATTCTTATTTAGGTGTCCATATTGAGGAAGAGGAACAAGAGGAGGTGGTGGATTATTCTCTGCGAGGACGACTGTTCCGTTTACTGGAAAGGGTGAAAAAAATCCGCCAGAAAAAGGTTGTAGAGGAGCCTGAACCTCAGGAAGATAAAAAACCATGTGAGATTTGTATTATGCCAACTGTTTAAAACATATTATTCCAACAGTATTATTATTTTATGCTTTACATTCTTTTGTCCCCAGCCACCCTCCAGGAGCTGATTTCCCATACTATGATCCATTGGGCTCAGGAGTCTTTTATTCAGAACCCGGAGCTTGTTCGTATGATGTTCAGCCTCCTCCACAGGCAATATGACGGACTGGGGGAGCTCATACGTGCCCTCCCCAAGGCTTACACCATCAATGCAGTCTCCATCCATGACACAATGGACCTGCTGGAGTGCTTGGGTCAGATACGTTCCCTGCTTATAGTCCAGATGGGTCCGGAAGAAGAAAGGCTCATGATTCAAAGCATTGGGTGATCAAACAATTCTGATCCTTCATATATTTTTACTATGTCAAATCACTGAACTCATTAATTTTTTGCATGAACATTCACCTTTAGGAATATTATGAGCAACAAAGTTTTCTATCAGCACCCAAACTTGATGAGAGCTCTGGGCATGCATGAAACGGTCATGGAGGTCATGGTCAATGTACTAGGCGGGGGAGACTCAAAGGTACTTATATTTTTATGATCAAATGTATATCCTTTGCATGTCTGAATATACTCAAAACTACTTTTTATTTGCTTTTCTTTTCACAGGAGATCAGGTTTCCCCGTGTGGTGACAAACTGTTGTCGCTTTCTGTGCTATTTCTGTCGCATCAGTCGCCAGAATCAGCGCTCTATGTTCGATCATCTCAGCTATCTGCTGCAGAACAGTGGCATCGGCCTTGGTGATTGTATTTCCCATGATGATTTATTTGCCTTAAGACAGGATGTTTTTAAAACTGAATATTATGCAATGTTCTGCAGGAATGCGAGGCTCCACCCCCTTGGATGTAGCCGCAGCCTCATGTATCGACAACAATGAACTTGCGTTGGCTCTACAAGAACAAGATCTTGAAATGGTAAAAGGCACCCGATATTTACTAATATGTCAGACGTGGCCGTACAGTATTTGATTGAAGTGATGTCTTTCAAGGTGGTGAAGTATTTAGCTGGATGTGGACTTCAGAGCTGCCCAATGCTCCTCTCCAAAGGTTACCCTGATATCGGCTGGAATCCATGCGGAGGAGAGAAATACCTTGATTTTCTTCGTTTCGCTGTATTTGTCAATGGTCTGTTTTGTGTTTTACTCTATAATTTATTACTTTTGTACTTTTTTAAACACCAACTCATGTCCCCCAGGAGAGAGCGTAGAAGAGAATGCCAACGTAGTCGTGCGCCTCCTCATCCGAAGGCCAGAATGCTTTGGTCCAGCCCTCAGAGGGGAAGGTGGTAACGGTCTCTTGGCTGCCATTGAAGAGGCCATCAAAATATCAGAGGATCCTGCAAGGGATGGTCCCAGTGTTAAAAAAGACAGGCGCTTTCCCATGTAAGATTTCACTGGTTGTGTTGAAAGAAGCAACATTCAATAATCACTCGTTAAGCAGCAGTCTTTTATTTGTAGGTTTGGAGGGGAGGAGCAACATGAAGAGAACAGGGTGCACCTTGGAAATGCCATCATGTCTTTCTACTCGGCCCTTATTGACTTGCTGGGGCGTTGTGCCCCAGAGATGCATGTAAGTAACTTCTCAAACAGGTAAGACAAAAAGGAAACTTTACTGAGTGACCAAGATGGTGTCTCTTGCAGTTGATCCAGGCTGGAAAAGGTGAGGCCCTGAGGATCCGAGCAATCCTAAGATCTCTGGTCCCTCTTGAGGATTTGGTGGGGGTCATCAGCCTTCCTGTTCAGATTCCATCTTTTGGGAAAGGTAACAGTGATTGCTCTCTTCTACTTTTATCCAGCCTATTTTTGGATAGTCTGTGGCTGTGATGTGATGTATTAAATATCATTATACTCTACTGATACAGTTTAGTTAGGGTTTATATTTTTTTCTATGGCCTTTTGACCATGTGATTCCATCTTTTTATTTCTATATTAGATTCCATGACTTCATAAAAGCAGGTTTATCTGATTAATGGCTATATGTAATGTGGTATTTCTTTTATGTCTTACTTAGACAACAGCATCATAGAACCAAAGATGTCAGCCAGTTTTGTACCAGATCACAAGGCTCCAATGGTCCTGTTCCTCGACAGAGTTTATGGTATTGATAATCAGGATTTCCTCCTCCATGTGCTGGAGGTGGGATTCTTACCAGACATGAGGGCTGCTGCCTCTCTTGACACAGTGAGATTTAACATACAACAATGTCCTCCATAACTGTTTTTTTATACTTCCACAATATTTTTTAACTGTTGTGTTTGCGGTCCACTAGGCTGCCTTCAGCACCACAGAGATGGCCCTAGCTCTGAACCGTTACCTGTGCTCTGCTGTGCTGCCGCTCATCACCAAGTGTGCACCACTCTTTGCAGGCAGCGATCACCGAGCTATAATGATTGACTCCATGTTGCACACAATCTACCGACTGTCTCGTGGACGGGCCTTTACAAAGGCCCAAAGAGACATCATTGAGGAGTGCCTTATGGCTTTGTGCAAGTGAGAAAACTCAAGACAAATTTATGATGGCATTTCAAATTTTCTGTTTCTTAGTATGATGTTATCTGCGGTTATCTTCGCTGCAGGCATCTCCGCCCATCTATGCTTCAACATTTGCTACGACGACTGGTGTTTGATGTGCCCATTCTTAATGAGTTTGCCAAAATGCCACTGAAAGTAAGTGCATCTTTAGAACTCTAGAAAAAAATTCGAATCATAATCTTGACTCTTGACACTTGAGTCAATAATCCTAAAAACTCTAAAAGTATATTGAGGCATCACTCTTTCAATGAAAAAACTAAATATTTGTCTCATTCTGGATGGGTAAGCTATTTTTGTCTTAGCCCAAACATGGGTCTGACAGGACTTTATCCATAAGAATTTTGAAAATCAGAAAAGTAAGGATGTCATACTATAGCAGTGCCAGAAGAAAAAAAATATTTGCACTTACAAAGCATTTGACCAGATTCCTGTGATGTGATCTCTGTGATGTTATTTGCACAGCATAAGGGTTGCCATGATATGCTTTGATATATTAAGCAGTATCCTTAATGAATTACTTGTTATATTTTCAGCATTACTTAGCAGTCACACTATTTGTAATGGAACTGCAATTTGTTTTTCCTGTGTCCTGCAGCTGTTGACCAACCACTATGAACGTTGTTGGAAATATTACTGCCTCCCTAATGGTTGGGCCAATTTTGGTGTTTCATCAGAGGAAGAGCTGCACCTGACCCGCAAACTGTTCTGGGGCATCTTTGAGTCCCTTGCACACAAAGTACTGTAATGAAGCAACAGTTCTTAATCTCATAGTGTGTGCAGAGTAATGTTGTGTTTTTGTGATTTTCAGAAATTCGATGCAGAGATTTTTAAAATATCTATGCCATGTATTTGTGCCATCGCCGGCGCCATTCCCCCGGATTACGTAGACGCCAGCTATTCTTCCAAAACAGAAAAGAAGGCATCAGTTGATGCAGAGGGAAACTTTGATCCTAAACCAGTAGAGACCACAAAGTGAGCACAGAAGGATGTTTTTCACTTTTCTCTTTTTACTCTCGTTATATAACTTTCAAATTAACCAAAAATGTAATTGTCTCAAACAGCACCATAATCCCGGAAAGACTCGATGCCTTTATCAACAAATATGCTGAATATACACATGATAAATGGGCTTTTGAAAAGGTAAAACTTGTATTTATTACTGTAAATAATTGGATTATGTAGCGCATTTATATAAATGTGTTTTGGCTAGGTAATTTAATAGCTAGCATATATTCACTCACTCGCTACAAAGTAGTTACACTTGCACAATCTAAATAATGCCCAAACAAGATTTGTTTTTAAAAGTTCTGCCTCGGTGTTCCAGATCCAGAATAACTGGTCATATGGTGAAGTCCTAGATGAAAATGCAAAAACTCACCCCATGCTTAGACCATACAAGACATTCTCAGAGAAGGTATGGGTCCATTTACGTTATTTCGTATGTTTGTATTTCTGACAAACTGAGGCTGTTGCTTGCAGGACAAGGAGATCTACCGTTGGCCCATTAAGGAATCCGTCAAAGCCATGCTGGCATGGGAGTGGACCTTAGACAAAGCCAGAGAGGAAGAAGAATCAGAAAAGAAGAAGGCGGCTTCACGGAAAATCTCACAGACGGCTCAGGTATACAGCAGTAGGATACTTTAATGACATCACCATAGTTATATGTTGATAGTACAGGACAATTATTCCCTTAAAGGCAACCTACGACCCAAGTCATGGTTACAGTCCACAGCCTATTGACATCGCACACATGGCCCTTTCAAGAGACTTGCAGGTATTTTGAACTTCTAATCTTTGTATTATATAATACCATATGGTCTATATTAATATGATTTGTTCTGTCCAGTCTATGGCGGAGCAGCTGGCAGAAAATTACCATAACACCTGGGGTAGGAAGAAGAAGCTTGAGCTACAAGCCAAAGGTACACCATTTATCAAAATAAGGTTCCGCTTTTTTTTTTCTTTTTTTTTTTTTGGCTTTCTTTAATGGTATTTTTTCTATTCTATGCAGGTGGTGGGACACATCCTCTCCTGGTTCCATATGACACCCTGACTGCAAAAGAAAAGGCACGAGACAGAGAGAAGGCCTATGAGCTTCTCAAATTCCTGCAGCTAAATGCATATGCGGTCACAAGGTAGCAATACATGCGTACACAACAGAGAATTTAGCAGAGCACAATTATATATGTTTTATATTTACTTGCATATGGTTTATAGAAACAATCTGTATTCCTCTGGCAAAATATCCTCAGATAGCCTTTCTATTTAGATGGCAAACCATGATTAGAGCGCTGGAGATTACCTTTTGTCTCATCACACTGCGTGCAATATAGACAGGCATGGTTATGCAATTGTTATTACAGTGATTGAAAAGGTCACATAATTTTGACAAGACAAAAGAAAAATCTTTTTAGGCTCATATTGGACCTCCTAAATACCAACTGAATTAAAGTACTACACAGCCACAATACATTGCTATTACTGTACTGACGCAAAAATAAGATGACCCTGAATATTATATGATCCCTCTTTTCGAGACTTGTTTTTGACAAGACAAAATAAAAAACATTTTAAAACTCATCTTTCGAATAACAGCCATTTAGCAGCTGGTAGATATCAGGTTTAAAGGAAAACTGACCTTTTTTTTAGTGTTTTGCCTATTGTTCACACAATCCTAATGAGAGACAAGAAGACAAAACCATTTTTTTTTGCATTTTAATTTGTGACACCCATTTTCCGCATTTTGCAAGCGTTTTTTTATCTTTTTAAGGATTCTAAAAAAGACGTTTGTTTTTGTCCCTCATAAAGATTATGAACGATTGGCAAAATTCTAAAAAAAAAGTGCAGTTCCCCTTTAACAGTTGTTTGATGGATCTTCTTCACTGATCATCATTATCTTATAACATCATATTTCCTCCTCTGTTTGTTTGTTAACTTGCACAACATTTGAGACACCTCTACTGAGTGTCTGTGTTGCAGCTACATCTCTTCAAGTCAAGTGACAGGAAGAAAAGCTCTGACTCACTTATGAAGAAGTTATTTGGCACCCCCTGTTCTTTTGCATTTATAAATCTTTATATGTCAAATATAAGACAGCCTGTCTTTTTGAGGAAAATATATAGTCATTTTACATGACATTATATTAACAGAGTAGTAGTCACGCTTAGAAAAGATTGGCTGAGGAGTTGAGTAACTGTAAAGAAATAGAAAAAATGACTTCTGTTTTCCCCAAACCTGTATATTTTACTTCTCATCAGGGGCCTGAAAGACATGGAATCTGACATTTCTTCCATAGAGAAAAGATTTGCTTACGGCTTCCTGCAGAAGCTGCTGAAATGGATGGAAATTGCCCAGGAGTTTATCGCTCATCTCGGTACTGAGAGGCAAAGATTCAGAATAGATTGTCTCGCATGCAATGCAGTGGTCATAGTCTAGGTGAATGTATTTATATGACAGTTCCTTTACAATGTGTGTTCCAGAGGCTGTAGTAAGCAGCGGACGGGTAGAAAAGTCTCCTCATGAACAGGAAATTAAATTCTTTGCAAAGGTTTGACTAATGTTTACTGTGATCTTGTCTTGATTTACCAGCTTAACTAAATGTGAGAGACCTACTCTTTCAGATCCTGATGCCTCTGATTAACCAGTATTTCAAAAATCACTGCCTCTACTTCTTGTCCACGCCTGCTAAAGTCCTGGGTAGTGGTGGCCATTCGTCCAATAAGGAAAAAGAGATGATTGCAAGGTGAGGGTTCTTTTACTACACACGTCTTATGTATTCTTTACATTTCCACTCTTTCACATTTCATCATCGTTCTGTGTTTATGTGTATTCTTTCTCTTCTCTTGCATTTGTTTCCTGTGTTCCTTTCCTTCTATTCCTTAGTATCTTCTGTAAAATGTCCTCTCTGGTGAGACACAGAGTTTCTCTCTTTGGTAAGCTGATGGTTTCCCCCCCACAAACCTGAAACGGCGGTGTAAAATCTCTTAATATAGAATTATACGTGTATGTGCAGGAACGGACGCAGCAGCCATTGTTAACTGTCTTCACATTCTGGCCCGATCATTGGATGCAAGGTTAAGTAAATATAAGTACATGCATTCAATGCAATTGATTTGTTTTCTTTAACATTCTTTGTTTGTATTTAGAACCGTAATGAAGTCCGGCCCTGAGATTGTTAAAGCTGGCTTGAGATCATTCTTTGAGAGTGCTGCTGATGATATTGAGAAGATGGTGGAGAACCTTAAACTGGGAAAAGTGTCAAAAGGCAATCAGGTACTAGATACACAAAGGTAGTGGGACACACCTCATGATTGATACATTAATCATTCGGGTTGGACTGAATTTTTTTGTATCATACCAAGACTATTCGTAGAATTTGGTCAAAGATTTCAGTTTCCATAAAGATATCAACTATTATTGTGTGATTCTGCAAAACATTTACATTTTTACTTGAATGGCAAAGAATCCAAATACTGTTGCCCATACATAATGTATAATACCGTTTATGAATTGGGTTTTATACAACTTTTCCTGACAGCAAGTGAAAGGTGTTTCCCAGAACATCAACTACACAACCATTGCTTTGCTCCCAGTGCTCACTTCCCTGTTTGATCACATCGCCCAGCACCAGTTTGGAGATGATGTCATCCGTGAGTTCATTTACATGATAATTTCAAATGTGTCCCTTCCTTATTACTGTACATCGCTGGCGTCTGTTGCTTGCACACAGTGGATGACCTGCAGATGTCGTGCTATCGCATCATGTGTAGCATCTACTCCCTTGGGACCGTCAAGAATCCACATGTTGAGAGGTACCAGAGAGACTGCATGCGTTTCATTTTAAAACCCTGAAAGACTTGACTTTACCCTTGATATTTACAGACAGAGGCCAGCTCTTGGAGAGTGTTTGGCTCACCTGGCAGCAGCTATGCCAGTGGCCTACTTGGAGCCCCATCTAAATGAATTCAACGCTTTCTCTGTCTACACCACAAAGACCCCAAGAGAAAGAGCTAGTAAGTTTTCTCAACCGGTGCAAAGGTTTTATGTGAAATTGAAGAAAAAAAACTGAGTTAAAAAAAACTTTCCTCTCCATTGAAAGTTTTGGGCCTCCCTAATGAAGTCCAGGAGCTTTGTCCAGATATACCAGAGCTGGATTCCCTTCTGAAAGAGATTGGAGACTTGGCAGAGTCGGGGGCCCGCTATACAGAAATGCCTCATGTAATTGAGATAACTTTACCCATGCTGTGTAACTACTTGCCCCGCTGGTGGGAACGAGGATCCGAGAACTTCCTTGAGCTGGAAGGTCAACTCTGTACTGCGGTTACATCAGAACACCTCAATCAGTTGCTTGGCAGCATTATGAAAATTGTCGTCAACAACCTGGGTATTGATGAAGCCTCCTGGATGAAGAGGTTGGCTGGTGAGCAAGTTTTTACTTTATTGATGTGCCAGACAAACGCAGTATTGGAAAGGTTGCTCATAGATGTGAGATGACTTCATTTCTCCCTTTTCCCAGTTTTTTCACAACCCATTGTGAGCCGGGCCAAACCTGAGATGCTCAAATCTCATTTCATACCGACGATGGAGAAGCTGAAAAAGCGTACATCAAAGGTAGTGGCAGAGGAAGACCATTTGCGGATGGAGGGAAAATCAGAGGGTGATGAGGAAGACGGCACTATTCGAGATGAGTTTGCTGTCCTCTGCCGAGACCTGTATGCTCTGTACCCACTTCTCATCCGCTATGTGGACAATAACAGGTACCTGAGTGAGACATTTACAGATACTAAAGATGTCTTGAACCTAATCTTGGGATTGGATCGCGGACCGATATTTGCCTTTTTATTAATCGGTGGATTAGCTGTGTCCCAGTGTTTTCATGACTAAAGATTGTACTCATGTGAACGATTCCTTCAAAAACGATGCACACTCAGGGAGACAGAATTACATTCTTGCATTCCTTGTGACACACATGCAGGAGTTGCATGAGTTTCAGGGGGATGCATGTCTTGCCAGAAAACCGTCGTGAATTTGAGAGAAAGCTGCAAAGAACGCGTCATCTATCCACTGAGTGTTGCCGCCAAGATACCAATCCTCACCGCCATGGTGGAAAATAAACTAAGCTGGAGGACCAGAGGAAAAGGAATGGTTAAGCATTTTACAAACACACTGAGCAGGATGACACAAGAAGCTAAGGCTTCAATGTAAAAAAAGTTGATGATCGATCCATATGTTGATTCTATCGATAACTAAGTAAGTAAGTCTTTAGGTACAGGAAGACTTAGAAGGAAAAACCCAAATGATTCAAATGGAAGCCAATTGTGGTTTTGCTTTGTTTTGTTATTGGGATAAAATTATGTAGCATTCAATACCACACATTTAATACACATTTAATACATCATCTGATTTACAACAATACTAGCACATTTTTAATATTATAGGATACGCATTGTAAAATGTGTTTTTGTGTTTATTTTAGTTACTTAGTTTGAAATATTTTAAGTTCAGGAATTCATCATCATAGGATGATGAATCAATCAGGACAATCAGGACTCAAAATCAGATTTTATCTGAGGCCAAAAAATCAGATGGGGATGAGGCCAAAAATGTTGATTGTGACATCCCTAAGAGATACACAAGTCTTGCACAAGTTGGACCCTGTCGTAAGAATTTATTCACATTCACTAAAGAAATTAAGGAAAATGTATGACTTCATGATCAATTGAAGTAATTTAATGTGTCACAGGGCGAGATGGCTGACTTGCCCTGACCCCGATGCTGAGGAGCTGTTCCGCATGGTTGGTGAGGTCTTCATATTCTGGTCTAAATCTCACGTGAGTGCACACAATTAGCGTTAGATAATATACTATAAATGCTTTACTTACAGTATGGTCTGGGTGTTTATGTGCTTGACCTGCAAAGAGGAAAAGTTCCATTAATTGGAAAGACATTATTTCTGAAACTCATTCTATATAACTTTTTTTAAAAATATGATTTGCATTGCATGAGAAAGTATAAAGGAAAACGTTCTTGTTGACTACATGGACATTTATCAATAAGTATCCCGCACAACACAGTAGCAGCAGAACAAATGTTTTAATTCAATAACTTGCGGTTGTTTTGGTTGTTTGAAACATTAACAGTAGTAACTATTTATGTGGATGTGTTACTGTACGTTCAGTATGCTTGTGCTCTCTGACGCCACTGCAGAACTTCAAGCGAGAGGAGCAAAATTTTGTGGTGATGAATGAGATCAATAACATGTCATTCCTCACTGCTGACAGCAAGAGTAAAATGAGCAAGGTGAGTACTTGGACATGGTCGGTAAAGCTGCTACAATGTTTATCCATTATTTCTCGTACAGATTTGAACAAATATGTATATGTATTTTCCACGGCAATATTTGAACAGCATATTAGTCCAGTTGTACATACTTTACTATAAATCATGACCATAATTGTACAGATTTTTAAATATGTCTACATATTATATTGCAGGTTGCTTCATTATTATTATTATTATATTTCATTGTTATTGGTTTAGTTTGTGAATATCCCCTACTGCTGTTTTTTCTGAAGGTTTGATGGAACGATTTACAAACGAAAGCAGCTATGTTAACAATATTCTCTCTTTGACTGTCCCTTTTTGTCCTCATCTGTTGGGTTGCGGCTGGGTATTCCAGGGCGGGGACTCAGAGGTTAGACCTTGTTCTTGCACGACCGCTGTGCTGACCGCATGGCACCTCACTTTGGGGGAGCTTTTCATCAACCTCCCCAGCACACTGGCACATCTGATCCTCAACATTTCCTAATGCATACACACAAATATATACTGTATACTTGCAATATATGGACAGACAGTATTGAGACACACTTCTTATTACCGGTAATTAATCAGTCCCTGTTTGGACTTTACCCTGAGTAGTTGCATTTGTTACAGCCATTATGTCCTTAAAGGCATGCTTGGATTAGTTTGGTGCAGAAGAATTTAATGTTCTTCTGGATGAATTGACAAAAAAAATCTCACAACATGCTCCAAAATATTGTGAAGTCTTTCTAGAAGAGTGGAACATACATGTTCCTCCATGTAGTTGTAATGGCCTCATGTCCCAATACATCTGTTCATATAGTAGACTTAGATGCACGTATAGAGTAACATGCACATTGCATACCGACAGGCATGGCCTGACACGCCTTAAGTCATGAAACTTTTCCAGCACAGGCAGCTGTGTCCATTTTGTCAGTTGAGATATTGTCATTGCTATAAATACTAACTTATTTGTATTAATAGACTGTGCAAATCCTTGACAAAACAGCTAAGGTTTGGTTCTGTTTACAGCATGTATAGCCTGTAAACTGATACACTATGACTGTATGATAGAAAAACATGCACACTACTTTTTTAGAGGATCACCGGACATCGGGCAGTCCTTGCTCGGTCCTGCCAGTGTGTGAGGGGGGGAGTCTGGAGACGTTTGATGAAAGTACTGAGCTGTAGAGTTGGGCTCATGGCACTGGACTTTGCACCAAGCCCACAGTGGCAGTGAGAGCACAGTGCCATCATGCTGTCAGTTTGCTCTCTGTTGATCTTAGTTAAGTTGGAGTCTTCTAGAATGTCTCTTGTTTCCTTTTCTATTGGGTGGGTTGACTTGTAGCTAGTGTAATGCAGCTTTCGACGGGGATGTTAGCCTTCTCTGTGCTCTTTCTTCTCTCCTCCCTGGAAAGGCCATGAGGCCTCATGGTTTAGTTTCCCATCAACTCCTTCCAGTATGCGAACCCACTAACACACTTGAGGCTTAACATGACTGAGGCCTTTCCCCATTGAGACAGCTTTAGGGCTGCCATGTTAGAATGCGCTCCAAGTGTTCATGGGTTTAACCAATACATTAATTCACACTTAATGTCTAAACCTTTGCAGCTTTTTTTCCTTGAAACTATTCTTCCATAACACACTTGCATCAGAAAAAAAAGTCAAGACATAGCTGATGCACTTACAGTACAGTATAATATACTGTATCTAAGGCACATTTTTATTGTTTAAAGATGACAATATTAAGCAAATGATAAAGTGTATAAAAGATTTAACTTTCTCAACATTAGGTAAACTTGTACAAAGCTGTGTCAAAAATATCTGCCCTCACAACATTAAAGGGGACCTATTATGTTTTATAATCTGCATTTAAAATTACTAATTGATGTCCACATAATACATGTTGGATATGCTTTGATGCAAAATTTTGCGTAAAATTTCCTCTACAGTCACTTTTATAACCCGTTTTTTGAGTCTGTCTGCAAGATGTTCGATTCTGGAGGCTTTCCTAGATTGCAAATAAAACCACGGCCAATCCTCTACAAAAGTATCTTTTGAAAATGTACTGTGTAAATATATATCTTGAGACTGTATCCATTTCGATACATAGTTGAAAATAAACATTACACAGAATCACCTGGACACAACATAAGGTACACCTGCACACTCACATTCAGATTCAAACTTGCATTAAAAAAAAGTTGCTTTTAGCAGCATTTATGTTACTTGATTTCGCACGTCGGCATTATTATACGCATGAGGCGATTAGATGAAAATAATACTTTTTTTCTACCTTTTTTTGTGTTCCTCATAGACTGCTTTGGAATTGTTTAACACGAACATTCAACAATGTGAGAACATTAATAAGTCACTAAAGAAGAAATTCACCATAGGTCCTCTTTAATAATGGATTGTAAGACAGAAATAAATAATTTAAATTGTTCAAAAGATGTGTAGGTATTGAAATGAATCAGTCCTATATGATTGCAAGCCCCAACCATCACAGTGAAAATAAAGTAAAAGCCCATTTTCATTTCAATAGGGCAAAACTAAGGTTATATGTGCACTCACATTTTTACAATGGACTTTAGACTAATTTGTTTTACTATATATGTTCCTTATTAATATGGTTCCTAAGATAGTTTGAACTTGTAAGTATATATTCTATAATGAGAAGTTCCCTGACAATTCTAGATAACATACAGTGCATACTGTAACCCAAATTAAATTGTGCTTTTTATAATCTTACATGCATTTGCACATAAATTGAGATCCCAGAAAAAGCATTATTCAAAAGGCCTTAATACAGAAACAGGAAAGGAGTGCAGGAGGCAAGCACAGGGACAAGCTGTGTTTTATTAACAGCCAGCAACTACTTACAAAGTAACCAAATTCATTGTGTTACAATATCGTCACCTTCAACTTCTTCCATTTTCTACAGCAATTGCCATGCAGGGAATGCTTAATCATTGTCATTCTGCTCACCATTTGCTGAATGTGTTTTTTACTAATACTTTCATTGCATGCTTTGTCAAACCATTTTTACAGCTCAAAATTCCTTTAATTCTCACTGTTGTTCAGCTCCACTTTCACAAAGCCAGCTATACCCTCACTTTGCCCCCACACTTTTATCACACCCTGTACTTACCACACTGAGCTCAGAGAAATGTGTTTTTTGTTTTGTTGAGTCATATTTAGTCAGCTCCATTTTGACAATACAACATTTAATCTCTTCCTGGGTTTGTCTGGCTATTTGTAGGGTAACGTTATTTTATAATAAACAGTCTTCAGCGCTTTGAATATCATTCAGCAAAATAAACAATCACCCAGTAATGGAGGGCTTTTATTGACTCTGGCGTGTTTAGTACCCAGTAGTGTCATCTGTAAAACGTTATGAGATACTGTGAATACTTGCCCATACTTTTTGTCAGGGTGGGGGCTCGGATGCAGAGCGTACCAAAAAGAAGAAACGGGGGGATCGCTACTCGGTGCAGACTTCTCTCATTGTGGCCGCTTTGAAGAAGATGCTCCCCATAGGCCTCAACATGTGCTCTCCTGCTGACCAGGAGCTCATCAACCTGGCCAAGATCCGATACTCATTGGTAAATTCACTCCCGGCAATGTATACAAACAACAATTAATTGGGTTTTTTTACCCTTCAGAGGGACACTGATGAGGAAGTGAGAGAGTTCCTGCAGAACAATCTTCACCTGCAGGGAAAGGTCTATTTCCATGATGTGCATTGCAAGAGTGTGGAGTCGGGATCAATCAGGGTTCTCAAACTTCTGCCTCCCTGTGCTGTGGACAGGTGGACAACCCATCAATGCGTTGGCAGATGGCCCTCTACAAAGAAATGGCGGGAAAGGCTGAGGATGCTGATTCGCCAGAAAAAGTGGTCAAGAGAGTGCAGGAGGTCTCCGCCGTCCTCTATCATCTTGAAGTGGTGCGCAGCCATTCCTTACTCACATTCAAACTCATTTTAGCAAGTTGTCAGATGTTATTTTCACGGCTTTAATTCGTTTACAGACTGAGCACCCATTTAAATCCAAGAAGATGGTGTGGCATAAATTGTTGTCGAAGCAGAGACGCAGGGCTGTTGTTGCTTGCTTCAGAATGACACCACTGTACAACATCCCAAGGTAATCACTACTCTCACTTGCCCTAACATACTGTACTAATAACCCAAATACTATAACTGTCAAAATGAACAAGTTAACTCATGTAATTATTCACAAAAAAATTGTGCATTAATCATGTACAGAATAATCATGTAATTTATTTTGACCATACAAGCCCTTTTATCTTAACTGCTACATGGTCAGTGATCAGATCAATGCATACAACTGGGGTGCTCACTGGCAGATTTCACTCCTAAATTCAGCCGGAAAGAACTTTAGGTAAAACTGTTAACAAGTTTTGTGCAAATAAATTACATGCATTCAAGTAAAATATTTTAAAACATTCCTGAATGACATTCTGACAATAGAATAGCATTTGTGTACAGATATCAAGGTTAATTCTTAGCTATTTTCAATTATGCAAGCGAGTACTCACCTTTTATTAATCATGATTAATCCAAATTCCAAATGTGATTAATCTGATTTAAAAAAAAAATCATTTCACAGCCCAACTAAAAACATGAAGTACAATTTTTGGATCAAAATAATTGTTGTTTTGTTTCGAACATGCATGTAAGGATCATATCTGACATTCACATATACACATTTTATGTCTGAAGAGGAGCAGGAAGAGGTGGATCTTATTTAATCTTACCCCTTCTTCTGGGGCAGAGTGACTCAGCGGGTAGAGCAGCCATCCAGAAACTTGTTCCTATTTCAATTTCAGCATCTGCCATCCTAGTCGCTGCCTGTGTCCTTGGGCAAGACAGTTCACCCATCTTGCTCCCACTGCCAGCCACACTAGTATAAATATAGCTTACCACCACTAAGGTTGAATGTATGCGTTTCCCAATGTAAAGTCCTTTGAGACAATTGTGAAAAAACATAGTATAAATATAATTAATGTATTCTACATATCACATCAGTCATCACATTTATTGGTTACAACACATTTATTGGTGAATAATAAAACGGATCGGATTAACTACTTCTTCCTACTCCTTTTTGGACATGTTGAATTGTGTAAATGTGATTCCATTGTAACTGTCAGACTGGGGTTTAGGCAGGAAGGAGAATGGATCCCAAAATGCAGAGCAGAGGCCAGAGTGAACTGGTAAAGTGTATTTATTACAAAGTTCAGCGATGTAACAAAAAAATACGGTGCAAGTGAAACAAAAAGGAAACAAACTTGCACTGCGAAAAAAGGCAGAATGGGTAATGGAACTGCAGGGAAGCGCTGGAAAAAGCAAGAGGGAACGGGAGTGCATGTGGCTATGAATAACAACAGACAAACAATAAACCCACAACTCAACTGCAGCAGGAGAGGTGATTAAAAAGGAATGCTGATGAGAATCACCTGCGCAGCTCCAGTAGCCCCGCCCAGCTCAGGGGGCGTCAGCTTCTAGGGGGAAACAGAAGTAAATGAAAGGAACCAAAATAAAGGGTGACAGTAACCTTAATTAATTCACATAGTCTGAAATTTTTAAGAAAGGTAAGGATTTAACAATACTGTATGCTTATTTAGCGGTGGTGTAAAATGACACTAACTAGAGTTGTTTTTATTTTTGCCTCTCGTTCAGCTAAATTGCATTTAACATTTAACACATCTCTTCCAATTTCCAAAGTCAAATATATAACACTAATCCAACACCAAAATACATGGGGCCTGATTTACTAAGCTCCAAACACCACGCGGTGAACAGCATGTGCAATCTATAAAATAATGTGTACTATTAGTGGGCGCATGCGATTTACTATCACTGCGTGTGCAATTGAAAAGTGATACAGAACGCCCTATTTAAATGTACTATATGGAGACACTCTCATTTTTTGCACATTCATGTTACGCTTTTACCTGTGCCGTTTTGCTATGTTTTCAAACATGCAGGAGACATGTACTACTTTTTATGGGCATTTTTGCAGCAGTAGTGCATCTATATTGAAACTGAAGGTGCCTGGGAGCTGAGGCTGCACTTAGTCCGCACGATATGCAAAAATGCAAACTTCAAGAAGTTTTTTTCATGTAAGATGTATATTAATAATATGTATTATACGTGAAAAAAAACTGACGTCATTAAAAAATACTAAAGGACAACAAAACGCATTAATTGAATTTGTTTTAATCACCCCTTTAAGTCCTCTAACAATTATGAAATTATAAAATGAAGTAGCTGAATGGATGATGTGTTTGGATGAATAGTTTTTATTTCTGACCGTCCAAAGTGTGCTATCAAGTTTGCACGTGTTTTAGTTTACGCAAAGGTTCAGTAAATCAGGCCCATAATGTACTCCTTCATACACTCACATATCTCATGCTATGAACAAAATTATGTTTCATGAGTGTATTAAACAGGTTTACTCTGCACATATTTTTTGCTTCAAATAGCAAGTCAGATAGCTGTATGTAGCTATGAAATGCAAACTTCAGACCTTACAAAAGAAATATATTTTTTGTCATCGCAGGCACAGAGCTTCCAACATGTTCCTTGAAGGATACAAGCGCAATTGGCTTCACTCCGAGGGTTACTCATTTGAAGACAGAATGATAGATGACTTGTCTGTGAGTGTCAACAAATTGTCACAAAACATTTTTTTTGTTTTTTGTTTTGTTTTTTTATATTGACTGTGCCGTGCTCTTCCTGGTGTATTGCAGAAAGCAATGGAGCAAGAAGAAGGAGACGAAGAGGAGGAGAAAGAAACAAAACCGGATCCACTCCACCAGCTTATTCTGCATTTTAGTCGCACTGCTCTCACAGAAAAAAGGTCTTAGCAGCTGTGGTAAAAATATATCAAAGCATATTTCAATAGGGCATTAATTTTCTTCTGTTGTCTTCTCATTTTAGTAAACTTGATACAGATCATCTTTATATGGCATATGCAGACATTATGGCAAAGGTGAGTTTCACTGTGTGTTGAGGTTTTAATAGCACAAGATTAGATTGACATATCTTTACTTTTGTCCTGGGTATTTTAGAGTTGCCATGTTGGTGAGGAAGAAGAAGGGGAAGAGGAAATGTTGGAAGATGCTGAGGATGAGATGTCCTTTGAGGTGCGACAGTCGGAACTGGTAATGGGCGGCGAGGGGCTGGGGACCAGGAACACAGCGGAGCGGTAGCTCTCGACGCATTGAGTGGCCTCATCATCACGACATTATTTCACTGTCATCGTCACTCTGTCTCTGCTATACATCTTTGTCAGTCCCTGTTGATTTGTTGTGCTTCATTCATTTTGAGTTGCTTTATCAGGACTACATAAGCCCCAATCCTGATGTGTGTTCGGTGCTAATAGCAGTATTTTATATGTAGAATGGTTAGCACCATAGTTTTTGAATTGCATAATAAATGCCAAAAAACAAGAAAAAAAAATCTATGTAATTGCAGTTGAACACCACTTTTATCTGGATTGGGTCTAATTAGACGTCCCAAAAATAATGTAAAAGTTGCACCAATCTAATCATACTAATAATTAAAAAATCTAAAGTTACATCATCAGCCTTGTGAACTAAAATGGCTCCTTTCAATTCTTGCAAGGGTAAATTCACTTTATACTCTTGCATTTCTCTGCAGCATCTGGAGATGAACAATTTAACCTATATCATATATAAAAGGACATATGTCAATAAATGTTGATCATTAATAGAATAGACATCAGAATGCACAGGGAAAATGTTATCACTTTAAATCAGGGGTGTCAAACTGGCTTTTATTGAGGACCGTCGCAATTATGGCAACCCTCAAAGGGCCGCTTGTAACAGTGATATTTTATGTATATAAACATATAGTAGCTTCATTACACAATTTTCATCAAATCATTTTGATTGTTATTAGTGCAGTCAAATTATATATGTTTTTTAAATCAGATTAATCACACTTTTGACTTTGGATTAATCATGATTATTCACATGGCTACGCCATGCTTGCATAAGTGTACTGGTAATTTAAATAAACTTAAAAAAGACCCTTAATTTTTGGACACAAATGCAATTTTTTTGAAAATCATACAGGAATATTCTTTTAGATGTTTTACTTGAATGCACGTCATTTAATTACTCAAACCTTGGTAACAGTTTTAACTGAAGCACTGTTGGGGTGTATTTTGAAGTGAAATGTGTCACATAGCACACCAGTTTGAGTCTCTTCACTCATCTTTGCACTGACGTATGCATTGACTGACCTTATAACAACCCATGCCGCAGTTAAGGTAAAGGAGATTGTACAGTCAAAATAAATGGCGTGATTAATATGCGTGTATACATGATTAATGCAATATTTTTTTGTGATTAACCACATGAGTCACATTATTATTTTTGACAGCTTTAATTATAATATACAAACCCCGTTTCCATATGAGTTGGGAAATTGTGTTAGATGTAAATATAAACGGAATACAATGATTTGCAAATCCTTTTCAACCCATATTCAATTGAATACACTACAAAGACAAGATAATTGATGTTCAAACTCACAAACTTTATTTTTTTTTGCAAATAATAATTTACTTAGAATTTCATGGCTGCAACACGTGCCAAAGTAGTTGGGAAAGGGCATGTTCACCACTGTGTTACATGGCCTTTCCTTTTAACAACACTAAGTAAACTTTTGGGAACTAAGGAGACACATTTTTTAAGCTTCTCAGGTGGAATTCTTTCCCATTCTTGCTTGATGTACAGCTTAAGTTGTTCAACAGTCCGGGGGTCTCCGTTGTGGTATTTTAGGCTTCATAATGCGCCAAACATTTTCAATGGGAGACAGGTCTGGACTACAGGCAGGCCAGTCTAGTACCCGCACTCTTTTACTATGAAGCCACGTTGATGTAACACGTGGCTTGGCATTGTCTTGCTGAAATAAGCAGGGGCGTCCATGGTAACGTTGCTTGGATGGCAACATATGTTGCTCCAAAACCTGTATGTACCTTTCAGCATCAATGGCGCCTTCACAGATGTGTAAGTTACCCATGTCTTGGGCACTAATATACCCCCATACCATCACAGATGCTGGCTTTTCAACTTTGCGCCTATAACAATCCGGATGGTTATTTTCCTCTTAGGTCCGGAGGACACGACGTCCACAGTTTCCAAAACCAATTTAAAAGGTGGACTCGTCAGACCACAGAACACTTTTCCACTTTGTATCAGTCCATCTTAGATGAGCTCAGGCCCAGCGAAGGCGACGGCGTTTCTGGGTCTTGATAAACGGTTTTCGCCTTGCATAGGAGAGTTTTAACTTGCACTTACAGATGTAGCGACAAACTGTAGTTACTGAAAGTGGGTTTCTGAAGTGTTCCTGAGCCCATGTGGTGATCTCTTTTACACACTGATGTCGCTTGTTGATGCAGTACAGCCTGAGGGATCGAAGGTCACGGGCTTAGCTACTTACGTGCAGTGATTTCTCCATATTCTCTGAACCCTTTGATGATATTACGGACCGTAGATGGTGAAATCCCTAAATTCCTTGCAATAGCTGGTTGAGAAAGGTTTTTCTTAAACTGTTCAACAATTTGCTCACGCATTTGTTGACAAAGTGGTGACCCTCGCCCCATCCTTGTTTGTGAATGACTGAGCATTTCATGGAATCTACTTTTATACCCAATCATGTCACCCACCTGTTCCCAATTTGCCTGTTCACCTGTGGGATGTTCCAAATAAGTGTTTGATTAGCATTCCTCAACTTTATCAGTATTTATTGCCACCTTTCCCAACTTCTTTGTCACGTGTTGCTGGCATCAAATTCTAAAGTTAATGATTATTTGCAAAAAAAAAAATGTTTATCAGTTTGAACATCAAATATGTTGTCTTTGTAGTGCATTCAACTGAATATGGGTTGAAAATGATTTACAAATCATTGTATTCTTTTTATATTTACATCTAACACAATTTCCCAACTCATATGGAAATGGGGTTTGTATTTAAAGCAGATCGTTGAATAACTTGCTCTGAAATTGTATGTCAATGATAACCCACATTATCATGCATTGTGTCGCATGGTAATATTAAAGTGTAGAACATATGCAATTGCATGTGTACATTCTTCTGTCAAAATTGAAAGAAAAATAAATTTGGCCATAAAGGGCTTTATTGTTTCCAGCCTTTGCAGGCCACATAAATGATGTGGCGGGCCAGCTCTGGCGCCGCTGCTTTGAGTTTGACACCTTTGCTTTAAATGATTGTGCTTAAACACTTTCTCAATGTCATTGCTATCCTGATCACCGATCTCTCTCTCGCTCCATGGCTCCATGTAATTCCTGTCAACTTCGTTACCTCCATCATTATTAACCGAATGCTGCTGATCAGTGTCTCCCCTTTTCCCCACTCACATAGCCTACTGACAGACTACAGCGCAGAAGCCTGTAAAGAGCTACACTTTTATGCACATATTTAAGATACGCAGCATACAGAAGTGGAATCAGATACACGATGAAGGCTACAGCACGACACATAACGGGAATAGCTCGGTTGTAGGCATACGTGGGTGGTGGGAGGTTTGGGTTGGTTGTGGTGCGGGAGGTTGGGATGTTGATGTTTAGGTGTGGGAAGCTACATGTTGATTTGTGGTGTGGCTGAACAGAGGAATGTCCGTTGGTCCTCTGATTCAGAGATATTCATTCAATGGTCATATACTATTCATAAATGGCATTCTATTTGGGTGTACATTGTACTCTCACAACATACTTTGTCAGTGCTGACCTATACTAGAATAATCCAAAGCAGCAAGCACATTACTTTTTTAAATGCCAAAGAAATATCTCCGACACAGAGGGATTGCAACTCTTGTCCACATTGTCGGGACAAAAGATGCAAGCGCCATGGCTGCAATGTTGGGCCGTCGCTGCTTCCTGTAGTCTAACGCTTGCTCCAGCCAGCAAACGTGAAGAAGTAGTGTTGTGATTCCACCACTAACAATGTGAACTGGGAGAATGTGTGCAAAGTGCAGACAAATACCTTGAATCAACATTTTGACATGTTTTTTTGTGAATTAAGCCTAAAATATGAAACATTTGAGAAAAACTGGTAAGTTTGTGCATTAATATTGTAAAGTTTTAGAGACCTGAGTGAAAGGAGAATGGATGGGCTTTTTAACAAGAATATAAATGGATAGAATGGGATCTTACAACATCTCTTTTATCCATTTACATTTTGAGCATGAAAGTCTGCAACGTATTCATCATATTGTCGACCACAGGAGAAAGAAATGGAAAAACAGCGACTGCTTTACCAGCAGTCCAGGCTTCACAATCGTGGAGCTGCAGAGATGGTGCTGCAAATGATCAGTGCCTGCAAAGGTGAACCTTGTTTTTACATGTAGCATCAACAACGCTTCTCATATGATGATATTTTAATATACTTTCTTCCTTCTTGCAGGTGAGACAGGCCCAATGGTGTCAACAACCCTCAAACTGGGTATCTCCATCCTCAATGGTGGAAATACTGAGGTTCAACGGGTGAGGCCTTCTTTTATAGTCACCCTAACTTTGCTCTTTTAAACACTTGCTCCGCTTTTTGGATAGAAAATGCTGGAGTACCTGAAGGATAAAAAAGATGTTGGGTTTTTTTTGAGTGTCCAAGCCTTGATGCAGTCATGCAGGTCTGTTTGAAACTATAAAATAATACCTGTAAATTAACCTAGTTGTGTTAATATTCAAATTAACAATGGCTCCAATTGCTCACAGTGTCCTGGATCTAAATGCTTTTGAGAGGCAGAACAAGGCCGAGGGGCTCGGCATGGTCTCAGAAGAAGGCACTAGTAAGTCGTCATGCTGTTTTTTTTAATGTTTTTTATGTGAAGGCATAGAAATCATCATTCTGATGATGACAGAATTAATACATTATATGTAGTATGAAGTTATGTAGACAGCCAATCAATGGATACAATTACATATTGCTGAGTGACTGCGTGGGTTACCTCTGGGTACTCCGGCTTCCTCCCACCTCCAAAGACATTCACCTGGGGATAGGCTGATTGGCAACACTAAATGGTCCCTAGTGTGAATGTGAGTGTGAATGTTGTCTGTCTATCTGTGTTGGCCCTGTGATGAGGTGGCGACTTGTCCAGGGTGTACCCCGCGTACCGCCCGAATGCAGCTGAGATAGGCTCCAGCACTCCCTGCGACCCGGAAAGGGACAAGTGGTAGAAAATGGATATTGCTGAGTTTTGAATCACACTACAAGAAAAAATAAGAATTATTATCAAAGGCACAATTTAGTTCTCAAAGGCAACATTTTAAAAAGGCATGCAGGTGAAACAAAAAAATTACAATATTGTGCAAAGTTTGTTTATTCCAGCAATCAGAGTTACATGCAATTTAAGATATTACAATCCTTCTTTTGATATAATTTACAGTTTATGAAAAATTTGAATTAACAATCTCAGAACATTCGGGGTTTTTTAAAAAAAAGTGTTAGTCATGATCATCAAAATTATAAGAAAAAAGGATTGACATATTTTACTTTTAATGAGTTTATTTCACATAGTTTCACATTTGAAGTTGAAATGAAATTTGCTTGATATTAAATTTTTTTTAGGTCCACCTGTAGACTACTGTATAAAGCTTTGGAATTGGACCTGAAGGGTGAATGCTTATGTTGTGGCCAGTGACTGTATTTGCTCATCAAATATCTACTTTTTTAAAATTTGTATTTATTATTGTTTTTTTTAATGTTTTTATTTATTTTTATTTTTTTATTTGTAATACTGGAAATTGAAATGGCTAGAACATAAAACAAACAAAAGCCAAAGCAGGACATTAATTCATATCGCTTTCCTGCCTTCTGAATGAAACTCGGAATTAGGATTACGTAACATGCTTAGTGGAATTTAAAAAAAAAAAGATACAGCATCTACCAATCCAAAATCTATGGTATATGATGTACAAGCACACACCACAGGTTGACATTTTATTTTATCTGACCCTTTTTTCAAACAAAATACCCAAACAACAAAAACTCAGGTTAAATATGAAAATGCATTGACTTGAAATATTATCAAATACCAGTAACAGCATCATTTTCATTGCAAGTTTGTATCATGTATTTCACTGAAGACATAAAAAAAAAATTCTCTTTTACTTATTTATTAAATTTTGATTAAAACTGAATCCATACCAAGTGAGTGTAAAACACGAAAGATGGTTTCCATATGTGGCATTCAGTTTGATTTGCTTTCTAATCAATTTTCTAACCTAAAGATCATTAATACTTTGATAAGTGTTAATGAATTCACTATTTTTGAGATTGTTGATTTTGTGGTGGTTTCTATTTGTATGACTTGTTAGTCCTCACCTGCAGTTGACTTCATTTGAAATGGTCACTGAGTGAACTTTGCCATGGGATGTTGTTAATCTCCCCGTCCTCATCTCTCAGTCCTCTACTGTTGTCAACATCACTGCTCCTCTTTCCCTTCCCCACGATCACTGCCATCTCTCCCCCGTCCATCCTTTCATGATCCTCAGAGTTGAGCGGAGATCGGGGTAAATCATCTTTCTGTCCATCGCTGTCTCCTCCTTTCTTTCTTTTTTTCTCATTCTGTCCCTGACATTGCACCCCAACTAACAACAAAATGAATGTCAGTCATGTTCATAATTAAGATTCTTAACTCACTTTTACTGTTCATTCTAAGTGGAAATGAATGGAATCTGGTTTTGCCTGCTCATCTTAACCTGCATTTGAAACATAACTCCATGGTGGATCCTGTTCTCATGACAATTATTTAGGGTATTTTACATAAAAAAAAGGCATTGTATTCCTTTATCTGCAATGACACTATGGTTCCATACCAGTTGTATATTATAATTACCCAAAACGAGTTCAATGATTTCCATCCAAGTCCTTGTGAGAACATGTTACATGTAGAGTTTCGACATTTGTAATCGTTCCTCTTTCTCCAAGTCATACTGTGCAGACCAGGTAAATGTCAAACTATGTTAAGTATTTCTCTGCCTTAGGCAAAGTCTTGGGACCTGATCTACTAAAGGTTTGTGTGTATTAAACATGTGCAAACTTGCTAGCACACACAAAGCTTTTCTACTAAATTGATGCAAAGAGGGTTGCATCTCTTAAAGGGGAACTACATTTTTTTGGGAATTTTGTCTAACATTTACAATCACTATGAGGGACAAGAAGAAGAAGACAGATCCTTTTAATGCATTCTATCTTCTAAATAAACGTAATAATAAAAGTCAGTTTACAATGGAGTCAATGGGAGGATCTCTTTTCCGCACATAAAGCCCTCTAAATAATCATCAAAAAACCACCAACAATACTCCATTTACATTTCCTGACCTGAATATTAACCAAGTATTATGATATCGTTATTATTAGCACTAACATAAAAAAACTATTTTCAGCGGCCCCGTGATCACAGAGAGCTAGCTAGCTTGTGCTGCTATAATTATATCCTCATCTGGTGGGTTGCTTTCTGAACTTTTTTATGTTTGTTGGCTCTCATGAAGTCTGCAGCGGATAGTAATCAGTGATATTGTCTAAAGAAAAAGTGAACATCGTGATGTGTTTGTGAAATTAATGCGGCACGTATTCCCAAAATGAGCAAAATTTGTAATTATTACATGTTATTATGAATGTGCCTGTTGCTACATTACATATATACTTAAAGCGAGTATATTAAACCTTATAGAAGTATTTTAATGTTTTTTTAAGTGCTTTATAGGCAGATTAGAGTGACTTCCATAAGATCCATTTTAAACTGACTTATGATTGCTTTTATTTACTAGTTAGAATGCATTAAAAAAAAGAAAAACATATGTGTGCTTGTCTTACATAAGGATTGTGAATGACAGGCAAAATTCCCCTTTAAGTGAGGAAATTAAGGAGCGTAATCCATTTAGCATCTCTGTCTTCATGATTATGCAGAATATATAGTCATCATCTGAACGGCCACGATACTGGGAGGAGAAAATGCCAATATAATAATTTAGCACATGCAGGGCAATTTATCAAGGCTGAAATTGTTCTGTATCAATACACTGTTTTGTGTCTTTATTTAGCACCTCTAGAAAGGACTGACAGTTGCGCAGAAATAACAGAGGGAAAGGAGGCAATTACGCTGCAGTTCTGTCCTTTGTATGCTTGTCAACGTATATGGACTGTCAATAGTAAAATATTACATATTGTCTACTCAGCAATATAATTTTATAGCTGCTGAATGACTTAAGGGGCTGATTAAAACAAAATCAAGTGATGCATTTTGGTGTTTGCTGTTTTTTTTTTTTAATGACGTTAATTTTTTCATACAGAAGATATATTAGCAAAACTCCTATATGAAAAAAAACTATTGCGATATGCATTTTCTTGCATTAGGACCAATTCCTGCACTGCAGGACCGTGTCTAAAATGCTGATAATAAGTGGTACATAATGGTCTGCTGCATGTTTAAAAACATACCAAAACGTCACAGATCGGAGCATGATAACATGAATATGCAATAAATGAGTATCCATGGTAAAAGCTGCTTAGTACGCGCAAAAACCTCATTTAAAAAAGGCGGTCTATGCAAGTTATCAGTTGTACACGCAGTCTTAGTAGATCACACGCAACACGCCCACTAATAGTACAAGCTTTTTTATAGTTTGTGCATGCTGTGTAGCACGTGGTATTTGGATCTTCGTAGATCAGGCCCTTAGTGTACTTTTGAGTTTGTGTGTGAATAGCAGTAGTAAAACCATTGGTGCACTAGGAGTGTTGCTTTCAGGAACCCTAATTGGTTCATGCATGGAGTTTCCATTTACAATGGTACCTCAGTTATTGTACATTACGCCACACTTTTCGTATGATACGATTTATGATTACATTTTTCGGCAAAACTTTGCCCCGGTTTTTGTATGCCATAGGTCAGTTTGCCTGCATATCATTCCTCAGTATCAAGTGCTCAGACAAAGAATCCTACTAGTTGAGACTTCTTAAATCATCTTTATTATGTGTGCAGTTTATTTGTTCATTGAACGCATACAGAACAACAAACAAGTCTGTGTCTTTTTTGTTTCTTCGAGTGGGAGCAGAATCAATCAAGCACTGTGTTTCCTGTTCTGTCCTTGCGTTCTTCATGTGATGAGGCGTTGAAGAGCACTGCATAAATTTAAGAGTCTCTCTGATTTTTTTTTCCATTGATTACAACTGAAAAAAGCCACAATGGGCCAAAAAAGTTGCGAGTGTCGGCATTTGAAAGTAACATCCTTAAGGCTCTCCATTGCCCTCCTCCTTTTCATTCATTGGCCTGTTTGCCCATTTCTCCGTTAACGTAAAAGTAATGTTAATTGTTCATTTATCCATTTATTTATTCATTTACAAGTATTCCGTTTCGTTTCTGCATCTAAAACTACAATTGTTCTCCGTGTTTTATTTGTCTGTGTCTAAAACGGATTCATTGAATTGGCTTTATTTCTTGTGAGAAAAATGTTGTCTTTTTTGTATGATTCGGTCTTCAGAAAATTCAGGTACCACTGTATTCTATTGAGTGACCTACTTTTTATCAAGAGAATCAAATAAAAATTAAGTATTTTTAAGAAAAAATACCATGCAGTTTCTAGCAGCAAAACTCCACCTGTGGTGCTCATCCTTAGGCATTGCATTGCATGTGATGCTAAAGGCTCCTGAATGTTGCTCCACAGCTGACTGTGTGCCTAACACTGACTAGTTTAGAAAAAAAAAAAAAATTAGATGTTTTGGGTTGATTACTTTCTGTGACAAAGAAACACCATTAGACAATGCTTACGCAGTAAACCCTCCAACCATCTTGTGACATTATGTTTAACGTGTTGTTATCATATGGTCAGCATGCCTTGCTAAAACATTTTCTTGGATTTAGATGAGAAAGTCATGGCTGATGACGAGTTCACCTGCGACCTCTTCCGCTTCTTGCAGCTACTCTGTGAGGGTCACAATAACGGTGAGTGTGGATAGTATTTAATTCCAGAGTCAAGTTGTATTGTAGCATTGAGATGTTACTAACGTGCCCACGATCTTGTGGCTTGCAGATTTTCAGAACTACTTAAGGACGCAGACAGGAAGCACAACAACCATCAACATCATCATCTGTACTGTCGATTACCTGCTCAGACTACAGGTCTCTTATATACAGCATAGTTTATCACTGGGTTTCACATCAAGATGGTCCAACTCCTTCTCTTATTTTCTCTTTGAAGGAATCAATCAGTGATTTCTACTGGTATTACTCTGGCAAAGATGTCATCGATGAGCCAGGAAAGAAGAATTTTTCCAAAGCAATGACTGTAGCAAAACAGATTTTTAACAGTCTTACTGAATATATTCAGGTAAAGTACAAAACAAGCAATGATTTGTTAATTTTGCAACGCATCACAAGACAATTGCTGATAATACATAATTCCCCAAAAATGTGCACAGATTTTTAACATAATAAACGGCTCATTAATGCACTGTGGAAAGGTATCATGATAGTACTCTATGAATAGTTTGAAGAAGTCAATTACATTCTTCCCCCAGGGTCCCTGCACAGGCAATCAGCAGTCTCTGGCTCACAGCAGGCTGTGGGATGCTATTGTGGGATTCCTCCATGTCTTTGCTCACATGATGATGAAGCTGGCTCAGGTAGGATTGTTTCATTTATTTCACATTAAAAAAATGGCATCGTCACTGTTGTTTTTCTGTTATTGCTTCACCTGTAAAGTTTGGTAGAGTCAGTGTGTTTGCAACCTTTAACTTGACTCAAAATTAGGTTCACTTGTATGAGGACTATCAACAAGTGTGCCTTTACAAAACTATTAAACTGTCAGACAGAGATGAAAGGCACAGATATGAATTCAATAATATGCAAATGTTTGTGATTTACCCCACTATATTGAGAAACTAATTGCAGTGTGATGAATTATAAATATAAACAATTTCAACCTATTTCCACAATAATAAACATATTGTTAAATGAATACCTTCCTGACAATCAAACATATCTTTGTCAAGGAGGATTTTTTGATACAGCTCATGGTGTTTTTATTTATTTTATGGTTCATCTTGACTGTCATGAAGCCTTAATGGGATTTTCATATAGTATGTCATGCTAGTGGATGTTTAGTAGAGCTTACTGGATGCGTAATGTACCGCACAATGGCTCCTTTCACAGCTTAATAGAAAACATGCTTGCACAACCTTTGCTTGATACACGACCTTATGACTGAATATATACGCTGACATCAATTTCAATACATGCATGTGCGAAAATAATAAAATCAACGATGGCTGGACTCCATTTACCTGCTTTAGTGTCAGCATCTTGTTGTGCATGCAGCTCACTGTCACTGTCATGGCTGTCTTGGGTCACCTGAATACTCAGCCTTTGTTGATTTTATTATTAAAACCCATAGTGTTTTTATGTTTTTAATTACACACACTATTAATTAAATAGTATGTTCCATATTATTCTTTGTTAAGGCCTACATTTATTACAGTATTGAGTTTATTATACTTATGCTTTTATTCAATGCAGTGCAATACACCAATTGTGTTTTTAATTTGCACGACATCCTGTATGTTTAAATGTTACTTGCACTTTTTAGATCGTTAAAGTGTCATTCTGATGCTGTCAGCTATAGATGTCATAGGGGATCTGGATAGGCACCGTCAGTAGTTTAGACTAGGCGGCAGGCGAGCCACCACACCGCCATATTTCCCCAGACTTCAGTCAGCCTTGAACAATGGGCTGCAGCTGTATATCCTCCAGGAAAGTGAAATGCGCTGTGCTGTGTGGGCCAAATGGTGATTTGGAGCCCTTGCCTATTGCACTCCTGACATTAGGCACATCAAACAATCTCTATCACATGCACATTTTGGAAAGAGTAGAAATATGTATTACACAAATTAAGAAAGTAGTTAGTTATCGGAACAAAAATGCACTGCATTGCATCTCTATATCTGTAAATTGTACAGTAGCAGAGACATATCTGAATTGTGGGTGGCCAAGATTTTTCATGCACTGTCGAGGAATCTTTTGATAGAAAAGTAAATATAATTCATATAATTATTATACTACAAACTGCAATGCCAGACGAATTAACCCTACCTAAAGTTCTAAAGTACATACTTTCTATATAATGAATTAGTCTATAGTTAAAATGTTACATAGGATGTAAATGTATCGCATTAATCCACTGATTATTGATCTATGTAGGTGTACTTCTGAACAGAAAGATCGTTTTTTAACTACAAGCTGTTAGAATCTGGATTTCAGCCATGATACATTGTATGGGCAATCAACCTGAATGTGATAAATAAACCCTTAAGTTACTCATTTCAACCTGTTAAAATATATTAAACTCACTCATGGAAGGTCAGTCCGTTGCTCTTAATCTGTTTATTTATACAGGTGACATGATCACGCTGCCTTGGCATCTTTTTTTCAAAACGATCTGGCGCATTTGCTGTGCGTGCGTGAGCAAAGTCTGGGGTAACAATTTTACTGTCGCTTGACCTAGGTCCGATCTAGGTTACTTATGAGATCTATGCTGTCAGCACTTTGTAACATACAGGACACGATTAACAAAATGACCTTGCACTCCTTGTGTTTTGCAATGGTAGTATTTAATTACTGTGGTGCATCAGTGAACATGAAGTATTGTAGACATGGCATTAATTACACTCTGTAAATTCAACTTGCAATTTAAATGACCCGAGGCGTGTATGTGATGAAATAGCCTGTAAAGCCAAGGATTGTTGCAATGTTCTCACCATATTTTTTCTGCACAAGAATGTTTTTAATTGTTTAACGACTGAATAATTTATTGATTATTCAAACTGTCTTCCACATGTTCAATGCAGGGTAAAGTATGTATCCACTTTATTATCTATTGATGTGATGATAATAATAATGTGTTTGTTATGTATTCAGCGTTGGTTGATTGACTTTTAACCACCACTTTTCCAGTGTACATTTTAATGACAAAATCACTCTGGTGTTGGACTATGAGACATTCTCTCTCTGTGTCCTTGTGTTTAACACGCTTTTCACCATTGTATTTGACTAATTATTAACCTGCCTTCATTTGTGCTGTGATTTTGTGACTTCTTTGTTGGACTTCTGCTACAAAATCCATACGGTGAATTCTATACAATAACTGGCAAATGTATTCTTGTGTTTCCCCCCTTCCCAGTGATTGCATTGTCTTAAGTGAATGTGAAGCCCAGATTTGTTATAAACGAATGCAGTTACTTGTGGGTACTTACAACGCTGGGCATGTTGTTCTATGGTCGCAGGATTCGAGCCAGATTGGTCTACTAAAGGAGCTTCTGGACCTGCAGAAAGACATGGTCGTCATGTTGCTGTCGCTTTTAGAGGGTAAAAAGTTCTAACTTAAGAGTCAGATTTTTACTATTGAAACTTTTATACAGAAATATTAGGGATGGGTTGATTGATCAGCTCCCTGTCAGAATAAGAAGATTTCGTGTAAAAGAATGTAATTGCCACATTGCTGATTCATGTCCTTTATTGATCACAAAAACCGATCCCCTCTCGCTGAGTCTGTATTTATTTTTAGTCTCCCGGCTGATAAAAGGCTAGCAGCTAGTTATGTGTCTCCATACACAGTGTACATAATAATAATCACCTCCATTACGACAAATTACCTGCATTTCTTAGTATCTTAAGTATCATGATCAAGTATTATTTTCACGAGAGGACAAGGCGAAACACTATGAGGAGTCAGGAGAAGCCAGTTGCAGGAATGCTAATTACTTAGCTAACCGCTAAGCTAGCTTTAAACAATGCCAATAAATATGTGCTTTGTAAAGTTTAAGAAGTGTAGATGCAACATCGTTAGAACAGAAAGTAAGCAGATATGAGCCGCAAATTAACAAGTTGATTAATTAAAAGTCTCGGGACTGTTGGTGTGTCAGCATTGTCAGAGTCAGTACACGACACCATGATAGGAGGGCCAATCAATCCAAAATTTGAGGGTGTCAATACCAAGGGTAGTATCAGTATATGATCGATACTAAACTGATTATGTCGATATTTTGATATTCTCAAAATTATTGTTTTGTTGTTTTTAGTGCTGTTTACAAATTCAAGGAATAATTCCCTGGACATAGGAAGTATTTGTGGGCAAAAACCAAAGGGTTTAAAGGATTAATAGATGGTAGTTTTTGCTTTTTGTTTAGTTATTGTGTACCGTTGACTTTGTTTTGCTCAAACAATTGTATATAATAAAACGGAATAAGGAACTAGTTTAAAAAATGTTTGTCCCCAAATATTTTTATAACATTTTGCAGATTTTAAACATTATTCTAATATTGTTAAACTGCCAATATCGAAAAGGGTACAGTTAATACATGTGATCAGTATGGGTATTGGTATCGACCAATCTCACTCATGGAATCGGCAACATGAATCCCTGATCTGATCATCCCAAAAATAAATTATTTGTGTTGTGTCGCTCAGGGAACGTGGTGAATGGCACCATCGCCCGCCAAATGGTGGACATGTTAGTGGAGTCATCCAGCAATGTGGAGATGATCCTTAAATTCTTTGACATGTTCCTCAAACTGAAAGACATTGTGGCGTCTGATGCCTTCAAAGATTACATCACGGACCCTCGAGGGCTTATCTCCAAGAAGGATTTCCATAAGGCAATGGACAGTCAGAAGCAGTACACACCTTCGGAAATCCAGTTCCTCTTGTCCTGCTCGGAGGCAGATGAAAACGACATGATCAACTACGAGGAGTATGCCAACCGCTTTCAGGGACCCGCCAAGGACATTGGTTTCAACATTGCCGTGTTGCTCACCAACCTTTCTGAGCACGTTCCTCACGACACCCGACTGCAGAACTTCCTGGAGCAAGCAGAAAGCGTGCTCAACTACTTCCGCCCCTTCCTTGGTCGTATTGAAATCATGGGCGCCAGCCGTAAGATTGAGCGCATTTACTTTGAGATCAGCGAGGTCAACCGCAGACAGTGGGAGATGCCTCAGGTCCGAGAGTCCAAGCGACAGTTCATCTTCGATGTCGTCAATGAGGGCTGCGAGTCGGAGAAGATGGAGATGTTCGTCAACTTCTGCGAGGACACAATATTTGAGATGAATATCGCCTCGCAAATTTCCGAGCAGGAAGAAGAGGAAAAGGGAGAAGAGGATGACGAGATAGAGGAAGCTGTCGCTGAGGGAGGAGCGGCAGGAGCAAACGGAACAGGAGACGAGGACACTAATGGGGAAGAGGGACCACCTGAGTCCAGCTCTGCTTTTGCAGACTTCATAAACAGTATGTTTAGCTTCTTCAACATCTTCACCTTCCGTAATCTCCGCCGACAATATCGTCGGGTGAGGAGGATGACTATAAAAGAGATTGTGGTTGGTCTGTCCACCTTTTTCTGGACCATCCTGATGAGCATCCTGCACTTCATCTACAACGTTTGCAAAGGCTTCTTTATGATTATCTGGCATACCCTGTTTGGAGGCGGCTTAGTGGAAGGAGCTAAAAATATCACAGTGACAGAGATTTTGGCCAGCATGCCGGATCCAACGCAGGATGACGTGCACGGCGATGGACCGGGAGAACCTGGGATGGGGGAGGAGCAAGACACAGGAGGGATTACGGACACTGGAGATACCGGAAGTGGGGAAGAAGAGGAGGAGGAAACCCAGGAGAAGGAGGGTGGCAGGGTACCAGGTATTGATGCTCCCGGTGGACTTGGAGACATGGGGATTGAGGCCACCGTTGAACCGCCAACCCCTGAAGGGACGCCTATAACAAAGAGGAAAATGGTAACGTTTTTGCTTTTGCTTTGGTGAACTCTTAAGGCCTGATCTACTAAAGGTTTGCGTGTTATAAAACACGTGCAAACTTGATTGCACAGGCAATGCTAATTTACTAAGATCATGTGCAGAGAAAACTACGTCTCTTAAATGAGCAAAATACGGAGCGCTATCCATTTAGCGCATCTGTTTTGATGTAAATGCTGTATATATGGTGATTATTAGAACATCCACGATACCGGGAGAAAATCATGCAGATATAATCGTCTAGCCCTTGCAATGTGATTTATCAAGACTAAAACGGTTTTGTGGCTGCTGTTTTGCATCTATATTTAGCACATTTGAAATGTGCGCGCAAACTGGCAGTTATGCATAAATGACTGTGAGAAAGGAGGCAATCACACTGCAAAGACAGATGATTGCGAGAGATATTCTGTCTGTGTGCAAGTCTACATACTTGAACTGTCAGAAATAAAAAATATTAGACATATTGTCTTTTCAGCAATGACATTTTATACTTTTATAGCTGCTATAGGTAATTATAATATATCTCCTATATGAAAAAAACATCTTGCAATATGCATTTTTTTGCAGTTGGATCATTCCAGACCCACCATCAAAACACTGCAGCGCCTCTCAGAGCGCACACACCTTCAGGGTGCTAAAATTAGGTTATGTTGCCTAGATGGCACTTTATCGGCCTAGAAAAGGTAGTACATATTATATTTGTGTGCCGCATGTCAACGACATAAAGAAACAGCACATGTTGAAATATATGATGCCATAAATGTGGAGGGAAATTATTGTCTTCATGGTGATAGGCAGTCTACACGCACAATACTCATTTACATAGGGCGGCCTGCACCACTTTTGCACCTATTATCAATTGTACACACAGTTTTAGTAGATCACCTGCAACACGCCCACTCGCAATTTTATAGTTTGCAAACCCTGTTTACCACTTATTTAGACCTTAGTAGATCAAGCCCTTAAAGTGTTGCAAAAGGTTATGTGATTATATAGTGTGATTTTGTTCTGTAGCAACCGGAAGAGGCTGATGCCAGCCAGAAGCCTCCAGAACTGGCTCGTGTCGAGGAAAAACCTCCAGAGCCTGAAAAGGCTGAGTACGAGAAACCAATTTATTTTATCTTTGTCTCTCTTGCTGACACATTTTTACAGTATTTTTCTAACTAAGAAGCACATACATTATGACAAAAGCCCAACTTTTTTGGCGCTGACAATAAACCAATGTTTCTTTCAGTGTTGAAACCAGAGAGAAAACAGACAAAGAATCTGAGACTTTGGTGAAAGAAACGACCTCAGAACCAAACAAATCTGCAACGAAAAAAGAAAAGAAACCTAAAAAGGGAGGAGGATTTCAAATCTGGACTGAGCTGGAAACACAGAGAAATAAATTTATGGTGAAGTCCTTGTCTATTTACCCACATTCCAACTGCCACTCATCTAAAATATTATAATTGTTGCTCTCTATCTTTTACAGAACTACCTCTCTAGAAACTTTTACAACTTACGTTTTCTGGCACTGTTCCTCGCTTTCGCCCTAAACTTTATTCTGCTCTTCTACAAGGTGAGTTTGTATCTATGTGAAAATTACTTTATCTACCGTACTCTCAGCCATTATGCCTTTATGAATATTGAATGACACTGTCATCACTGTCAATTCATTCAACAATGTGGTTAGAACTGTTATGCATTGTTCTTTTTTAGGGCAGGCTTTCGTGCAACTCTTGTATTAGATATCACTAGATACAGCACATAACCAGGTACTGTATTGTATGTAAATTATATATTTCACATTATCTGGTTTTAAAAGGTGTCTGACACCCCACCTGAGGGCGACGACATAGAAGGATCCGGACTGGCAGAAGGAAGTGGGTTCTTTGAAGGCTCTGGTCTATTTGAAGGCTCAGGAGATGAGGTGGATGGTTCTGGAATGGATGGAGGAGATGAGGATGAAGATGTACCGCTGTATTTCTATTTAGAGGAGAGCACAGGGTACATGCAGCCCACGTTGTCCTTCCTCGCCATACTCCATACTGTCATCTCCTTCATCTGCATCATTGGTTACAACTGCCTCAAGGTAGGCAGACTTCAAGTGATGCCATAGAACCGTTTCACATGTTGTTTTTTCGATCTCATCAGATTCCACTGGTGATCTTCAAACGGGAGAAAGAACTCGCAAGAAAGCTGGAGTTTGATGGACTTTACATCACGGAGCAGCCAGAGGACGAAGACATCAAGGGCCAGTGGGATCGTCTTGTCCTGAATACTCCGTAAGTAGAAGGAATAGGAGTTACATGCATAGGGAATGTTTGTGTTTATTTACCTAAAGAGCAAAGAGGACAAGACAGTAATTGGAAGCAGGTGATCATAAAGAAGGGCTGTTATTTCCAAAATACATTTCGGGCCACATGAAAAAAAAAGAAAGAAAGAAAGGAAAGCATCTGACCACATGTTCTTTATTAATGTTTATATTGTACAACAGAACAATGCTGAAATCGTGGTAAGGAGCAAACTGCTCGGCCAGCACTTAGCTGATGACTCATCAGTGATGAGTTGATTAAAAACAGCAGTACAGCAAATGTGACACACATGAGTTTCACTCCAACCACTGAGTAGTGCAATAAACATTTTAAAGTGTACAGTAGGCAACGGTGTTGTTGGTTGTTGGCCTCTTAGGTTACTTCAATTGCAGCTACTGTACTGCTATACTGTGGAGTTTATAAAAAATACATCAGCCACAGCTTTTTTATTTGGTGCTAATTAGAGACCCTGCTTGTGTAGGTTCAGTGGTGTACTAAAGGCTTGAACCGGAGCATTTACAGCAGGGGTCTCAAACTCAATTTACCTGGGGGCCACTGGATGCAGAAACTGGGTGAGGCTGGGCCGCAAGAAAAGATTATTTAAAAAAAAATCTAACATGCACTTTTTAATGAATTCACCTTCTTTGGCTTTCCCGCCCTAGCAACCATCTCACTCACTATGTAGCTAGCTTTGACTGCTGCATCGCTCTTTTCGGTTGCTTTCTTGAAGAAATATTGTTGCCTCAGTAGACTGGTTTTAAAATATGCAACCCTGTTCACTCTCTCATCTCCCTGGTATTTTGCATACTCCTCAACATGTCTAGTTGTATAATGACGTTTCAAATTGTATTCCCTGTGCACCGCAACTTTCTCTGTGCAAATAAGACACGTCGGAGTGCCCCTGTGCTCAACAAAGAAATATTGCATCTCCCACTTTTCCTGGAATTGTCTTTGCTCATCACTAACCTTTCTCTTCACTGCAGGCTTTGAAAAAGACATGTTTGGGGTTGTGGAATATATTTGTATTTAGCCGACGCACAGAGAATTATGTTATTTCCGCAATGTGTGTCGTTCCGCTTTTCCTCCCTACAGCAACACGGCGGTCGGCGGAAAGTACCGGGATCGCGAGCGCAAAAAGTGACGGCTCCTGGAGTGTTATCCGGCGTCATATAAAAATATATGTAGTGTTCATCGTGTGAGGCAATGCAAATTAAACAATAAAAAAAACAAATAACGGTTTGAATTGGTCCAGGTTATCAGGGACTTTTTTACTGATGGACTGGTGTCGCGGTGTGACTGCAGCTAGGCACGTAAGAAAACCCTCGTCTCCATGGCAACGTTTCTGTCGCTTTCACTCATTTGCTGCTTTTCCACTAACGTAGGGGTATTTTGGAGCCAAATAACAATAATCGTCTCTGTCTGGAGCCAACGGGAAACGGGGGGGCTGGGGGGGGGGGGTATATTGTAGCCCGGAAGAGATAGGGCTACAAACGATTCTGGGTATATGTTCTGTTGTGTTTATGTTGTGTTACGGTGCGGATGTTCTCCCGAAATGTGTTTGTCATTCTTGTTTGGTGTGGGTTCACAGTGTGGCGCATATTTGTATCAGTGTTAAAGTTGTTTATACGGCCACCCTCAGTGTGACCTGTATGGCTGTTGACCAAGTATGTCTTGCAGTCACTTTGTTATGTGTGTCTGTAGAAGCCGCATACAACATGTGACTGGGCCGGCACGCTGTTTGTCTGGAAAAAAGACGACGCGACGACAGGTTGTAGAGGACGCTAAAGGCAGTGCCATCACGGCACGCCCTCAATATTGTCGAGAGGCATATACCACACCGTGATTGGTAGATTACTTCAGCTCCACACACAACGCTGTCAAGGGCCATTCATTTAAAACTTGCGGGCCGCACTAACATTAAACTTTCATATTAAGGTGGGGGCCGCAAAATAACGTCTCGCGGGCCGCAATTGGCTCGCGGGCCGAGTGTCTGAGACCCCTGATTTACAGTATCTGAAAATCACATGAAGAATTAATGTATTTTTTTCCTCGTAGCTCCTTCCCAAACAACTACTGGGATAAGTTTGTCAAACGAAAGGTGAGTTTTATTTGCTTTGCAGCCTAAACAAATACATCGGTTTCATCCACATCAATTTTAAGCCGCAAATGTCTGCATCTAGATTTTGGATAAATACGGAGACATTTATGGCCGAGAAAGAATCGCCGAACTGTTGGGTGTTGACCTAGCGTCCCTGGATGTGAGTCAGCAGCATGAAAAGAAACAAGAGGAATCTGACAACTCAGCGTTTGCATGGTAGGCAAAAAAGATGCTTTGGATGTTTTAATTGTAGTGGAATTTAAACTAAAGCTGTTGTTTGTCTTATCAGGGCTACTACCATTGACATCAAGTACCAGATCTGGAAGTTTGGTGTGGTGTTTACAGACGGTGTAAGCATCAGAAATTATCATTCAGTTTTTCTGCCCTTCTGTTTTACTGAATAGCTGCGGATACTTTATTGAAACATATTTTAAGACAAACATATATTTTAAGACAAAATACAAATTAAAAATACTTTTTATATTCTTGTTTTTGGCACGACCAGTTTACATGGATAAATCCGAAGACCCAGAATATACGATGATCTATTTTTTTCACGAAAATGTTTCTGGGGAAACAGTACTATATAATAATAATGATAATGATAATTAAAACATTATATATAACCATGTATGTAATAAAGCAATAACTCTAAAAATATTATTTGAACGTTTTGATTGATTTTGTCAAATACATTAATTTAACATTTAATGCGTAATATCTCTGATTAACTCTGATCAGAATAACAGGACAAAGTGGCTAGGGTGAAAAGTCATATTGGTGAGGAGGTTTTTTTAGCACTCAAACAACAGCACACAGTTGTCTACCGGAATTTTCAAGTTTAACCAGCATTTCAAGTTCTGTCGACAGTAGCTTGCTTTGTTGGTTTTGGAAATTGGCACAGATGTGTGGAAAGTACAAAAGTTCCACTCATGTATGACTTACTTTCTATGTTGTGCTCAAAAATCTCTTTCAGACCTTCCTTTATCTGTGTTGGTACACAATCATGTCTCTGCTCGGCCACTATAACAACTTCTTCTTCGCGTGTCACCTGCTGGACATTGCCATGGGCGTCAAGACCCTCCGCACCATCCTGTCTTCAGTGACACACAATGGCAAACAGGCACGTGCATAAAATAAAACAAAAAAAACAATGTAAAATACACTCTTTGCATAAAAGTCTGCTACTCATTACACCTACAGGGAGTACAGTAGTTGAGTTCTTCTAGTCCAGAGGATCTTAACCTTTTTTACCACAGGGCCCAACTTTTCCACTACAGAGTGGCTTAAGGTCCCCTCACATATTAACACTGAATTAGTCATCTTACTCTTGAATGTAATTATATTCAATAATTATGTCTAACCTACTTACCGTTTACAACCTGGTCAAATGATATGAAAGCATGTGTTAATCACAAAAATCATTATTTATTTAACACATAAACCTTAGGCTTAGGTCAGGCTGATTTAGAAAATAAGTACTAACCAAATATACTGCAGACAAAGGGACACATATATAACACACAAAATAAATGTACATACAATTATGTTGTGCTAAAATAAATAAACTAAATTAATATTGAATATTTTTAACTAAACCGTCAATAAAAAAATGAATGAAAATACAGCTTCACCACTTCAGTCATAATTTTAGGCTTAAGATAATTCTACAGTATATGACATTAGCTTCAGACTTCTTTGGTTTGAGATTGTCATTACTGCTACAAGTGGTGGAAAAGTATATTACAACAGAGTACCGCTGCGGCTTAAAGGACCACAGCCGAGAAACAGAGATTTGTTCCGTGCGCCTCTAGGGGGCGCTCGTGGCCCAACAATTGGCCCCAGCCCTATGGTTAAGAAAAACTGTCTCTTGTCAATGCCTTAATACATCCATACATTTTCTACCGCTTATCCCTTTTGGGGTTGCGGGGGGTGCTGGAGCCAAACTCAGCTGTAATCGGGCAGCAGGCGGAGTACACCCTGGACAAGCTGCCACCTCATCACAGGGCCAACACAGATAGACAAACAACATTCACACTAGTATTTAACCCTTCGTCCTAAAATATCTGCAACTCATTTCCCCTGGTTATTAGTTAAAAAGAAGATAAATGGCGCTTCTCGGCGTTACTTGTTTTTGTTTTTGCCAAACTTTGCTTCTTGCATCCCTCTAGCTGATGATGACAGTCGGCCTGCTAGCAGTGGTGGTGTACCTCTACACGGTGGTGGCTTTCAACTTCTTTCGCAAGTTTTACAACAAAAGCGAGGACGAGGACGAACCAGATATGAAATGTGACGACATGATGACTGTGAGTCGTTGCCGTCGCAGGGCCTCCACCAATCTGTGAGTGATGTCTCATTTGTTTTTGTTTCTCCAGTGCTATCTCTTCCACATGTACGTGGGCGTACGCGCTGGCGGGGGCATCGGCGATGAAATTGAGGATCCTGCCGGGGATGAATATGAGCTTTACAGAGTGGTCTTTGACATAACTTTCTTTTTCTTCGTTATTGTCATCTTGCTGGCCATCATCCAGGGTAAACAAACGTATACACAACTTTACATTTGATACAACACCACTGCAATAAACTTATTTTTGAATTAGTACCTCTCTGACAACCTAAATCAAAACTGACCGACACCAAATATTTGTGTGTGCCTATGCTGCAGGTTTGATCATTGATGCCTTTGGAGAACTCAGAGATCAACAAGAGCAGGTCAAAGAAGACATGGAGGTACGTTATTTAAGTGTTTTGACTGGATAGTTCAGCACCAGTTGTCAAAAAACCATCACTGATGTTTTTCTATAGACAAAATGCTTCATATGTGGCATCGGGAGCGATTACTTTGACACAACGCCGCACGGATTCGAGACTCATACGCTGGATGAACACAACCTGGCCAATTACATGTGAGTACTACATCTACTGTATATGAGTGTGCTCATGTAAATATGTATACAAGGCGTGTCAGAAAAGTTCTAGGACTGTTGATATTAACCAAATTATTTTCGACGTGAGGGGCTTCGCCTACTGTAAGTTCTTACCACAGGGCTAGATGATCAACCAGCACATCGATGAAGAGATTATGCTGGGTATGCAAAGGAAAAAGAGGCGAGAGTTGTGGCAGGACAACTTGTGGCTTCTGACAACACGCCTGCTCGCAATGCCCTGACAACATGGTCGTGGCGACGGAGCTGCAGATGAGCCCAGAAAAATCTTTCCAGGAGTGCATGAAGGCAGTGTGTTAGACGCCAGGGGGAGACCTTTGAAGGAGAAAACTTGTAGTTAAAATACATATTTTTTGACACTAGTCGTGGAACTTTTCTGACACGCCTCATATACCTGTATGTGTATGCTCTTGCTATTTTAACATATGCTTTACAGGGAAAATAAACATGTTTACACCTCTCAGGTTCTTCTTAATGTACCTTATCAACAAAGATGAGACTGAACACACTGGACAGGTTAGTCCGATTCCTTTTGTTATTTAGTTGTAAATACGTGGCATCAACTTGCTCCTATTTCTTCTTCTTTATTTGTCGTTACAGGAGTCGTACGTATGGAAGATGTACCAGGAGCGTTGCTGGGACTTCTTCCCTGCTGGAGACTGTTTCCGAAAGCAATATGAAGATCAGTTGTCATAAAGAACAAGTACACTTGCACTCTCTGAACTCCTATGTATTACTTTATATAAAGTACTGGATGAACATACATGACCTCACTTTAAGACGCTGTGAGAAGAGAAAGCTTATGTGCAACAAGCAACAATAATTGCATTGACCGTATTCAAATGTACACTGTTATTTAAAATGTGCCTTAGAAACACACTAATTTACCAGCACAAAAAGAGGTTATGTGTGTTTGCTTTAGACTTTCAATTTTTACAGACATAATTATTTATGCAAATCCATACACCCGACATTATTTATTTGTTTGAAATTGTGTTTTGTTATCTATGTTTAGTTTTGTTTTGATTCTGCATTGATTGATGATGAATACATGTTTGTTTTTTTCCTGTGATGTGATCTTGTCGTCATTGAAATGTGTATTATTTATTCTCACTTTAATTTGATGTGGACGTCTCAGCAGGTCGTTTGCTGGGGTGCAGGTTTGGATGTGAAATGAGCTGAAGAGGTTTAGAGATTTGAGCGGTGTAGCTCAAAACAAAACTGTAATTATGTAATCACACTGTACGAGTTCACACTCATTGTCCACTATATAAGTAACATCAAACATCCCTTTATAACAATAATAACACTTAGAAGGCTAATATACTCATTATTGTGGTTATACTTTACAATTTCAAACTGCAGTGTATCATACATAGGTTGTTTATAGTTTAGGGTGAACATATTTAGCTGGAACAGTGTGTCAATGGAAATATTTTTTTTTTAGATTGGCACCTATTAGAAACAGTGTAGCAAGTTACAATCACAATACTTAACATATTGTTAATACCTCTCTGACGGTGCCAATCAAAACCAAGCTTTATTATCTTTCTCACGGCATAATCTTTTATAAAGCGCTTGCATTGAATCTCATTAGATTGCACCAAAAATTAGTCTAGCCAAGATGCAAGTTGTTGATATTGAGAAACAGACATGTCACGCACATATCCATAAACACACGCAGCAAACAGTGTGTGCATGCGTGCTATTACAACCTCTTCTGCTCCCAAAAGCGGCCAAACATCCCAGCTGAATGCGGATTAGGGATGAGCATTAAAACTCACATTGAGCCTCATGTGCTTTCTACCCATCCTGTCCTGCTCGCTGCATTTCTGTCAGTCAGTCAATCGGAGTGGACAAAGCGGTTGTCAACATGAGCGTCTCTGGAATCCATCAAGGCACACTCAGGATGTATGGTGAGTACAAAATCTTATTGCCCTTTTTTGTGACTTGTACAAGTTTTGTGGTCATTTGTCTGCATCTGTTTAAAATTCTAACACAGAGCATTATAAAACAAATATCAGCGTGTGATAGTCCCGTCTAGATTAGGTGACAGTAGATGTGTGGGTTTTAATCAGTTAGTAATTTGCTTATTTCATAAAGCATATGTTCTTGACTGTAAGCGCTGTACGCACAGGGTGAGGATCCAGATGTGTGGGTGTGATTTTGATAGAGGCACACACTCGTTATTATGTTCTGATTGGTGCAGCGCCTTGATCCGCCAAACATCCAACTGTCTCTATAATCCGCTGAGATGATGGACGACAGCATGGTCATGCTGTAATCCAGCAACTCCTCATGTTCCCAGGATCACTGCACCCAATACAGTCAATAAGCATGCTTTGGATGAGTACAAATGATTCCAAGCAGTGACCTAATCAGATGTTTTTGCCCTCCTCCCTCAATTCTCATATTAAGGAGGATTTATTTTCAAACAATGGAAGAAGAGGTTCCTGCTCCTGACAGCTGAAGGCGGCCTTTTTGTGTGTCACCACGTTTCAGCTCCACCTGACCAGCTGGTGTTGTTGCAGAACAGCTGTGAGGCCATTGTGGAGGGCAAGGAGATCCTTGACCTTCCAAAGATTCCTGCTGGCGGGAGCCGAGATTGCTGCTTCGCTCTCATCTTGACCCAAAATAAATACCTGCTCCTGATGGCCGACACCCCTGCAGACTGCAGGTTAGATTGGTTTGGCTCATCTAGTGGCCAATACTACCATAGTATTGATATTTTTAGTTCATTTAGCCATTTTATGCTTGACAATGCTTAATTTCAGCCAAAATTACATACTTTTTTTTCACCCCAAAATAAATAGAATACAGTAAAGCCGCAAACTTCGAAGTGCCATCTGATTTGATTGGTGCAACTGTCAGAGGTTTTCGTCGTAAATAAATCGTATGAATGGTTTTGGCTTAGTTTTTCTGCTGGATGCCGTTTCTGACACAACCCTTGCAGGGAATCAAACCCACGCCCATACCTGCATTCACACTAATGCTTTTCTGAGTTATAATGTATGCTGTAACACAATTTCCTTTTTATCACGGTGTGATGCTATTTTGACTTGTATTATTGTAAAATGCATGCATTCACAATGAGACTAATAATGTATGACAAACGAAATGTCCTTTAATTATTTTTAGAATTCACAAAATATGCTAGCAGACAGGCATTTTCACTAACTAATTGGACAGAAATAGCTTTAATACATGAATGCTGACCGAAAGGGTATTGACTAAAATAGCCATTTATCTTGCTTTAAAATCAAGCTCACTGCCGCTTTTCTACAGCAAAAACTCATTTTTTTATCGCATCACAAACCATTTTCTACATTGATAATTGTGTAAATCCACATAGAGGATGGTTCATATAATTATAGTTTTTTCTGAATTGGTACTTGGTGGAAAAAAGTTTTAGAACCACTGCTTTACATTATTGTGTGAATCACAAGAATACGACTTATCGTAACTAGTTAAATGCGGAGAGACAAGCATTCACAATAACGCTGAATACTACCCAAACATGTCCGTGCAGTTTACTTAAACTTTTTCTCGAACAAAAACGCAATGATAGAATAACATCTAAGAAAATCATAGCACTTAAGGAAACTCCAATTAAATTGTTTAAATGTCATTATCAGCCAATAGGGGGCATATGTACATGGGTGATTGTATTTTGTATGTAGTGCATTTCACATATTATGTCCTAAGAACCTGCGTGATCGCTGACTTATCATTTTGTGTAAATAACAGAGTTACTTCTTTGCTTTGTAGTCAATGGCTGAACGTGCTGAAAAAAGTCAAACAAGTGAGTCAGAATTTTTTTTTTGTGGCATAAATGAAGCAAAGACTAGTTTGTTTCTACAGTACGTTGTTCATTTTCTACAAAGTAAATGTTAATGCCTTTTCTGTTTCTGCAGAGCGTCTCGTCACCTCTTAGTCTTTGCAAGCGGCATCAGGTGCCGCCGCTCAATATTGCTCTGAAAGACCTGGTACCCGATCAAATCCAGGATAAAGATCCACCGACCCCACCGATCAGCAATGGCGAGGCACTTTCACCTGGGCCTCTGATTGGCTCCCCAAAGGACAAAGGTCAGTCTTAATGTGCTGTCTTTATCTCCTTTTTAACATTTTTTAGATGTTCTTACAGCACAGTTCATAGTGTACCCAACTCTCCCTGTCCTTTTCAAGATACATTGTTTTCAAACTTTTGACTCATAGTGAAGTGGTGTGATCCTGCCAACTATTGTGTAACTTCCTCTGCTGTGGGTTGCAGATGTTAGGGAAATCACTCTATGGTGGATAATTTCTTTTGGGGCTTTAGGGCTCTAACTTTGCCTAACAACAAGCGGTTCTGAAAACATGAACGGTGAAAAAAAATCCTTTGTTGCAACATAGTTATGTTTTATAATGAACGACAATCTCAGTAGTATGATTTAGCACACTGGTTCTCAAACTTCTTTCACCTAATGCCACCCATAGAAAACACTTGCCTCCATAACCATAACCAACATTAAAATACAGTAGCATTGCGTACTGTATTACAGTAGCGTAATTGTTACAAACAAGGCAGATGTTTTATTCAACAAGTATATTTAATATTTTGGCCACTGTAAAATTACACACCGTTTGAACAGTAACACTGTGTTTAAATATAGGAAAACAAAACATTGTACTTGATTCAATCGAGTAATTCTTTGGCACACTATTAGATAGAGCCTGTACCACAGTTCGAAAATCACTGGTTTGGCACATGTAATAACAAAAAAAATCACATGAGAAAGTAGGAAAAAGTATTTTACTGTTTTAATATCAGTCGGTGCTCTACAGACACATACTGTAGAAGCCATACATTTTACCTGGAAAATGTAGTTTTATCAATATTTCAATGTGTGCTTTATATATAATGTGATGTCACGTGTGTGTCAAACAGGCAGGGATTCTCCACGCACAAAGTACTACAAAGAAGGCAGGCCCTCGGTGGGCTGCCTGCGTCACGGCACCATCAACAACACTCAGACGGTGAGGGCCGTCTACCTGCTGATGGGAGGGGCCGCCGCGTCGTCTGCTATGGGCTACTTAGGCTCGTGCTCACCCTCCGGCCTGGACGCCAAAGCTCCCGACCTGCCCCTCAGCGCAGACTTCTCAGATGTGGGACCGGCAGGGGCGTACCACACGGACAGCCCCGCCATCACCTCCCCACACTTTAACAGCTTTGACTTTGAAATGGCAGACGCTGATTTTAATGCTTTTGATTGTGGGGGGTTTACTTTTTGATAGTCGCAAGATTCCCCTTCTGTCCCACCGTGACAACAACCAGTGCAACACGCCATGTGCTTTGTGCATAACTACCCACACTGTGTATGTTTAAAAAAAATATATCTATAACATAATCAGCACTGTAAGTGATTGTAGATTTTGGTAAAATGTCAACTTAAGATGTATGTTTTGGAAATCTACTAACCCTACCACTGAGTTAGTTAGACCTGAACTTAACCTAATGCTATAAAGTAAAAACCTCATCATCACACACTGTTAATCCCTCAAATGTGAACTTGTACATTAAGTAAAACTAATATGTTGTTTATACGTGCTACTTTGTCTTGTTCAGCAAACCAAACGTTCTTGCAGTAGCAGGCCTCTCAAATGTAGCAAGTAGCACCGGATTTTGAGAAGTTCACCAAAAAATGGTCATAAACTATTTGTGGTCTTTTTAGGAGACACATGAACCCAAATAGCTTGCATTGACAATCAGTTTAGTAAGTGCAATCAAATGTAAACAAAGTAAAACACAAGTAGCTTGTCTCATTTTATTTTGTCTCAGAGTGAAGAGTTGGAGACACCTGCTCTATATCCACACACAGACAGGCACATATCATACAATCTAATGTATTATGGAGGAGACTTTGCATTTTCACACATAGATTAAAGGTTTCACAAATCATAAACGTTGTTAAATTGACTCATTACACAATGTGTATTTATATTTGTGTTGCATTGATGTTTTTTTGTTCTTATTTTGCACTAGTGACAAAATTAATCGATGTGACATTTCAAGTAAAGTATCTGTTTGGTGTTGACTTTTTATTGCCCACCCTTCGAATCGGAAGCTAACGTCAGCCTTGTAAAAATGACAAAAATAAACATGCAGTTGTTTGTATTATTGTGCTTTACATTTGTAGTTGTGTAAGTGGACTGTATCATACTGAGAAGTGGGGCTGTGAATCTTTGGGTGTCCCACGATTCGATTAAATATCGATTCTTGGGGTCACGATTCGATTCAAAATCTTTTTTTTTTTTTTTCAATTCAACACGATTATCAATTCAAAAACGATTTTTTTCCCGATTCAAAATGATTCTCTATTCATTCAATACATAGGATTTCAGCAGGATCTACCCCAGTCTGCTGACATGTAAGCAGAGTAGTAGATCTTTGTAAAAAGCTTTTATAATTGTAAAGGACAATGTTTTATCAACTGATTGCAATAATGTAAATTTGTTTTAAATATTAAATGAACCAAAAATATGACTTATTTTATCTTTGTGAAAATATTGGACACAGTGTGTTGTCAAGTTTCTGAGATGCGATGCAAGTGTAAGCCACTGTGACACAATTGTTCTTTTTTTTTTTTTAATGTATAAATGTCTAATGATAAAGTGAATGAGGGATTTTTAGTCACTGCTATGTTGAAATTGTAACTAATATTGATACAGTTGTTGATAATATTCATTTTTGTTTCACTACTTTTGGTTTGTTCTGTATCGTGTTTGTGTCTCCTCTCAATTGCTCTGTTTATTGCAGTTCTAAATGTTGCTGTGTCGCGTTTGGTTTTGGAATTGGATTGCATTGTTATGGTATTGCTGTGTATTGTTTTGTTGGATTGATTAATTTAAAAAAAATAAAATAAATAAATAAATAAAAAAATCAATACAAAAAAAATTCGACTTTTAAAAAATGAGAATCGATTCTGAATCGCACAAAGTGAGAATCGCAATTCGAATTTGAATCTATTTTTTCACACACCCCTACTGAGAAGCTTTGTCACTTTATTATCTTACACTATTTAAACTGAAGACAATCATGAACAGGGTTTGAATTATTATTGTTTACTAATCTTGTGGAAAATTAGTAGGGGTGCACAAAAAAAATAGTTTTGCATCCCGATTCAAAATCGATTCATCCATCCATCGATTTTCTACCGCTTGTCCCTTTCGGGGTCGCGAGGGGTGCTGGAGCCTATCTCAGCTGCATTCGGGCGGAAGGCGGTGTACACTCTGGACAAGTCAACACGGATAGACAGACAACATTCACACTCACACACTAGGGCCAATTTAGTGTTGCCAATTAACCCATGCCCATGAGCATGTCTTTGGTTCATAATTTTCGAAAATCGATTTAAAACATAAGGGGATAGGTTGATTGGCAACACTAAATTGGCCCTAGTGTGTGAATGTGAGTGTGAGTGTTGTCTATCTGTGTTGGCCCTGCGATGAGTGGCGACTTGTCCAGGGTGTACCCCGCCTTCCGCCCGAGTGTAGCTGAGATAGGCTCCAGCGCCCGCCGCGACCCAAGGGAATAAACGGTAGAAAATGGATGGATGGATGGATGGATTTAAAACATTCTTTTTTTTTTGGTAAGAATTTTTTAGGCCATCTCCATGCAACCAAAATTAGTTTTTGTAACCTGTAACATGTTATGAATTTATTTTATTATAATTGTTAAACCCATCCATCCATTTTCTACCGCTTGTCCCTTTCGGGGGCGCGAGGGGTGCTGGAGCCTATCTCAGCTGCATTCGGGCGGAAGGCAGTGTACACCCTGGACAAGTCCCCCCCTCATCACAGGGCCAACACAGATAGACAGACAACATTCACACTCACATTCACACACTAGGGCCAATTTAGTGTTGCCAATCAACCCATGCCCAGGTGCATGTCTTTGGTTCATAATTTTCGAAAATCGATTTAAAACATTCTTTTTTTTTTGGGAAGAATTTTTTAGGCCATCTCTATGCAACCAAAATGAGTTTTTGTAACCTGTAACATGTTATGAATTTGTTTTTATTATAATTCAATCCAATCCAATCAATCCAATCAACTTTATTTATATAGCACATTTACACAACAAGAATGTTTCCAAAGTGCTGCACAGCCATGTTAAAAACAATATTAAAAACAATATTATGCTACACCAATGACTAAATAAAAACAAAGAATAAATGAATAGAAAACCAATACAAAAACAATATAAAAAATAAATATGATTAAAAACGATTTTAAAGGGTATAACCAATTAAAACAGTAAAATAGACATCAAAATTTATAAAAAAAACACAGAGGACAGAAGACCACACAACTCACGTAGTGTTAAAAGCCAAAGAATAAAAGTGGGTCTTAAGACGAGACTTAAAACACTCCACTGTGGAAGCAGTTTGAACATGGAGGGGCAGAGTGTTCCAGAGCTTAGGGCCGACCACAGAGAAGGCCCTGTCTCCCATTGTTAAACCCATCCATCCATTTTCTACCGCTTGTCCCTTTTGGGGTGGCGAAGGGTACTGGAGCCTATCTCAGCTGCATTCGGGCGGAAGACGGGGTACACCCTGGACAAGTCGCCACCTCATCACAGGGCCAACACAGATAGACAGACAACATTCACACACTAGGGCCAATTTAGTGTTGCCAATCAACCTATGCCCAGGTGCATGTCTTTGATTCATAATTTTCGAAAATCGATTTAAAACATTCTTTTTTTTGGTAAGAATTACATTTTAAAATGACTTTTTAGGCCATCTCCATGCAACCAAAATGAGCTTTTGTAACCTATAACATCTTTTCAAGTTGTTGTTTTTAATAATTGTTAAACCAAATAAATCAATTCGACTTGAGAGTCGTGTTGAAACCAGAATCGGATCGAATCAGAAACCCCTAAAAATTTGGTACAACAAAGATAAGCAGACAAAGATAGTCGTGTTATCTTTACTTAAAACTCTTATTCTTACACATAAATGACTTCACGGTTGCAGGTTTCTAACTAAGGTGCAACGATATTATAGTATGACATATTTCCCTATATTTAAGCAAAAGCTCTGTCGACATACACAAAAAAACGCGCTGTGTACAAACGAAGAGCGCCTTAGGAAGGGGGATTACTCTCTTGAGTCTCTTCGTCACCTCCCACTTCTTTGGTGTGGGTCTCACGTCGCTGGTTGGGCCTACGGCGGCTGTAGCGGAGGAGCGGCAGCAGCAGGGCCCTCCCCTCTCTCCCTGCTCTTAAAACACACGCTCACACCGCGCCTGCCTGAGCCAGGAATGGATAACGGCTGCCTCCAAACATGGCACTGCGACATTATACCCTCGACTTCAGCCTCTCGTCGGCAGGTAAGAGGAGGCCGGCTAGCGGGCTCGGCGCAGTTAGCAAAACAGCTCACCTCACTGTGGTGAGCTCCATGCTCGCTTACTGGCTAGCTTGCTGGCTAGCTTCCCATAGACGTTAAACTGCTAATATGTCACTGCCCTTCAAGCGGTGTTGTTGATTGCAATTAAACATCAGCGGTAGAAGCATGCAAACTTTTATTTTTTAAACGGTCATTACTTAATCAAAATACACAGAGTATTTAAATAGCCTTTCAAAAAATGTATGTTAGTTGTGTATGTATGCATTGAATATTTAATCTGTATGACATTACCGATGATACCAGCGCTATCTAGCGGCCACGCAGCGCAGTGTCGACGGATGTGGCTAAATTCGTCACATTTTCACGGAAAATTGTCTTTAAAATAGTCTTTTATATCGTTATCATTGACTCAATGGCGTTACAAGTAATATACATATACACTATATTGCCAAAAGTATTTGGCCACCTGCCTTGACTCAAATATGAACTTGAAGTGCCATCCCATTCCTAACCCACAGGGTTCAATATGATGTCGGTCCACCTTATGTAGCTATTACAGCTTCAACTCTTCTGGGAAGGCTGTCCACAAGGTTGCTGAGTGTGTTTGTAGGAATTTTTGACCATTCTTCCAAAAGCACATTGTTGAGGTCACACACTGATGTTGGTCGAGAAGGCCTGGCTCTCAGTCGCCGTTGTAATTCATCCCAAAGGTGTTCTATTGGGTTCAGGTCAGGACTCTGTGCAGGCCAGTCAAGTTCATCCACACCAGACTCTGTCATTCATGTCTTTATGGACCTTGCTTTGTGCACTGGTGCAGTCATGTTGGAAGAAGAAGGGGCCCGCTCCAAATTGTTCCCACAAGGTTTGGAACATGGAATTGTCCAAAATGTTTTGGTATCCTGGCGCATTCAAAGTTCCTTTCACTGGAACTAAGGGGCCAAGCCCAACTCCTGAAAAACAACCCCACACCATAATTCCTCCTTCACCAAATTTCCCACTCTGCACAATGCCGTCCGAATTGTACCGTTCTCCTGGCAACCTCCAAACCCAAACTTGTCCATCAGATTGCCAGCGTGATTCATCACTCCAGAGAACGACGCTTTGCATTGGACTTGGTGATATATGGTTTAGATGCATCTGTTACATGGAAACCCATTCCATGAAGCTCTCTGCGTACTGTACGTGGGCTAATTGGAAGGTCACATGAAGGTTGGCGCTCTGTAGCAACTGACTGTGCAGAAAGTCGGCTATCTCTTTGTACTATGCGCTTCAGCATCCGCTGACCCCTCTCTATCAGTTTTACTTGGCCTACTACTTCGTGGCTGAGTTGCTGTTGTTCCCAAACTCTTCCATTTGCTTATAATAAAGCCGACAGTTGACTTTGGAAAATTTAGGAGCGAGGAAATTTCATGACTGGATTTGTTGCACTATGACAGTTCCACGCTGGAAATCACTGAGCTCCTGAGAGCGGCTCATTCTTTCACAAATGTTTGTAGAAACAGTCTTCATGCCTAAGTGCTTGATTTTATACACCTGTGGCCTGGCCAAGTGATTAGGACACCTGATTCTGAGCATTTGGATGGGTGGCCAAATACTTTAGGCAATATAGTGTATATATAAAATAATGGAGTAACTCAGAGTAAAGTGTTTGGTGGTAGTTTGCTATGCTGTTGCCTTCTAAATCCTAACAAACATAATTGTACCTTTTTGACAGAAGTATTGATTAATTGTTTGTAAAATTGGACTGCATCACTCTACTATTTTACTGCTTTCGTGAGGTGGCGACTTGTCCAGGGTGTACCCCACCTTCCGCCCGATTGTAGCTGAGATAGGCTCCAGCGACCCCGAAGGGAATTAGCAGTAGAAAAATGGATGGATGGATGGATGTGTTTCTTAATGTAATATAGGCTGAATATTAGCTTGCAATAAACCTACCTAGTAAAAGTAGGGCTAGGAAATGGCTGAAAACTGTATAAGCATATAAGTTCTTGTATTGGTTGATAGCGATAATTATCAATGTTTTTATGACCTATGGAAAATATGGACCAGGAAAAAAAATATTCAATGTTAACATTTTTATTTCAAATGTAACATTCCTCTGATTATAATCCCCTCCACGAGCAAGACAGAAAGTAAAGAAAATGTCAACACAGCCATGGAAAACACTCAATCAACTAAACACATTTCTAAAATCACAATAAACACTTAAAAATAACCTCTTGAAATTAATGTGTAAAAATAAGGAATATGTAAGGAATGCTTAAAGTGTAAGAAAGTGGTGCAAAGTGTGAACATGTAAACCTGTTTTGCAGGTTTACTTCCAGGAAGATATGTGATCTGTGTGACATTTAATTTGGTCTGTTTATTCTTATTTAAGTATGGAAATGAATTGATGTTATGCAGTAATTCTTTTTTAGATTCTGTTGGTCCAATTTTTTTTTATAAAGTAGCATATTTGTTATATATATATATATTTTTTTTTTATAAAGTCCCTACCTGTTTTTTCCATACATCCGAATAGGGAACGAACGAGGGTTGAAAAGAAAGGAAAAGTGCGGCGAAGGACTATGGTCCGTTTGGAAAAAATCCTTTTAACTGCAATACTGTCGATGGGACTTTTCCTGTTTTATTGACAATTGCTTCGTTTTATGCAGCACTCATTTTTAGTTTCTCTTATCGCTCCATGCAGAGAATCAACAGCGAGACCACAATATTGCACACCCAAACTTGATAGTTGATACTTTTATGCGACTGGCTGTTTCGCGTGTCCCTCCCATTGCTCACTAATCACTTCCTGTTTTGCTAGGTAACCAGACCGCAAGTGCCTTTGTTCATGCAACCACCATGTCTCATTCTTTCCAGTTTCTTCTGACCCCCACCCACATTTTTTTATAAATATAAATTACGTGTTTATCGCAATATATATTGATATCGTTTTATTGGCCAAGCCCCGCGTAAAAGCATTCTTCTCTTACAGTTTCATTCCAAAATGTACAGTGGGTCTATCCCAGTTAACTTTGGGTGGCAGGCAGGATACACCCTGTACTGCATGGTCACCAGTTAATTACTGGACACAGACAAACAAGTATTTACATTTACTTATGGATTATTTAGAACTCACACATGTTAACCATTTGCATAACTACGGTACTGGAATGCAAATAAAACTTGTGGTGCATGGCTTTGAGTAGTACTTGATGTATCATCTGATCTTGTAAAATACATAAATATTTCCAGCTGTGTTCATCTTCTTCCTAGTTGACTCTGCATCAACAGTCCCCAGCCTGCTGTCCATATTTCACGAGCAGGAAATGACAGAGATCGTACATGACACAGACGGGCGCGGCTACCTCGCCACCTTTGTAGGAAAGAACGGCAGGTAAATATTTTAAAAGTAAGTGCTCATGTATTTAGAAATGAAGTTGTGTTTTTTTTTAAAGGTGCTCAAGACCGTCACTTCTAATGTTCAGAATTATGTCATAAACCAAAACCCTTCTTCCTCATGGACATGATACTGCCTCTGACTTGTTCCTTCAGAATAGGCATTTATTGTCATTGCACATTAAGAATAACAAAATTAAGGAATACTATTTGCGGAGTAGTAAGGGGTTCGGTCTCTCGACATAAGCTTGAATACAAAACAGACACACTATCCACTGAGCCATGCTGCCTGAGCTAGCTCTTAGCCAGATTAGCCCGCCCACTTTGTAGAAAAGACAAAAAAAGTATTTATGCATCTTTAAAATATTGCCTGAAGCTCTGTCAACTAGCCGTCAGTCTGCTTCCTCTGTAAGTTTGTTGTTTTTCTTCATTGAATGAACTAACCTAGCAGGATGTTGTTAAAATATGACCGTATCCTTAGCACTGTACTGTAGTTTACATATGCTGTGTGTGTGCCTTCCTTAATACAAGGTTGTGTTATCTGATAGTTGGCATCCATTATGAAGGAGAAATGCAGAGTTACAGTGTGAATGAAAAAAAATGTATGAAGTACGTAATAGTGCTTCTTGGATAGAGGCGTGGACAAACACAGCTCATTAGCATTAACTCTACAGAAATATGTGTGTTCTCAGTAGGGCTTGCTGTGTTTTAATTTGTCTGAATTTCAGCATCAATGCTAGATTTTGCTTATTGTAGGACCTCTGACTTAAAATAGTAATTAAAAACAAGATAGTATAGTACAGGACATTTTAAACAAGTGGAAATAATTGACTTTTGTGTTAGAAGTGATGCAAGGAGAATCCATTTAGAAAATCACTTTATTGATGTGTGTCCATTTAACTTCTTTATTCCGTAGGCTTGTTATTCTGCGAGTGCATGCCCACGGGTTGCTCACGATTGACCTGCAGTGTTACGATGGAGATAACATTGCTCAACTAGACAATGTAAGTGCCCTTTTTATATTTTATTTTAAAGGGGCTGTTTACACTTTCCACCCAAATGTAAGCTGTGGTGACTTTCTTTTAATCAGCTTTTAAATACACTGGAGAAGAAACTGAAAGTCCTCTTACATGGCAAAATTACACGCATTAAAAGGTAAGACAACTTGTTAAAGTTCCTGACGCGGCATGGAGGTTATACATGATTGTGTTGTTTCCAGGCTACCGCCGCTCATCCGAGGAGCCAAAGTGGACAGGTACTGGCCCACCACTGACGGGAGACTGACTGAGTATGACATAGACCGCGTGTTATACGACGAAGAATCTGCTTACCAAAATATCAAAATATTGCACTCGCAGCAGTTTGGGAACATGCTGGTCCTCAATGGAGATGTCAGTAAGTGTGGAATAGAATGTTGACAAAGTCCAATGTAGCATACGTGGCTTTAAAATATCGACTTTTTGTGCAGACCTGGCCGACAGCGACCTGCCCTACACTGAAGCCATCATGGGCAGTGGCAAGGAGGACTACGCTGGCAAGGAGGTGCTGATTTTAGGAGGAGGAGATGGAGGCATCCTGGCTCAGGCTGTCAAACAAAAGCCAAAGATGATCACCATGGTGGAGATATCCTTTAACCAATCTGCTTGACGTTCATCCTTCTCTTTGAATGCCAGCTTTACAGACGCTATGTCTACTCTTCAGACTATCAGGTCTATATATCGTAACACATGGTGGTAACTTTTTTATCATTACATTTTGGCTCGAGATTATAATACTTTGATTCATTCATTAATCCATTCGTTTTCTTCCGTTTATCCCTCTCGGGGTCACGGGGTGGCTGCAGCCTAGCCCAGCTGCACTCAGGCGGAAGGTGGGGTAAATCCTGGACAAGTCGCCACCTCATTGCAGGGCCAACACAGAGAATCAGACGTGTTGTCGGCGTTTGAAAGCCATGATCTACGTCTTTGTATCAGTTGGCTATTTGTTAGCACTGTTTGCTCCCCTTTCCCAGAACCGTATAGAGATAGTTTGGACAACTAAACGGAGTTGGGTACCAAGAATGTGTGCGGCTATGCACGGAAGCATGCTGTTTCTAATACGATTAAGAAATTGCAGACATTTTTAATCCAAAAGATATTTTTCTTCATATATCACTACTTTCTTTTCAAAAAATGTATTATTTTTTAAAAAGCTACCCTCCCCCATTTAGTTCGAAACACTCAGAACTTAGTTTGAAACTTTAACAATCTGTTTTGAAACCCTAGGATTAAACTTTAGACTTAGACTTAGACTTCCTTTTTATTGTCATTCAAATTTGAACTTTACAGCACAGATAAGAACAAAATTTTGTTACATAAGCTCATGGTACTGCAGGATAAAAAAAGCAATAAGGTGCATATATAAATAAATAAATATATATATATATATATATATATATATATATATATATATATATATATATATATATATATATATATATATATATATATATATATATATATATATATTAAATAAATATATATAAATAGATTACTGTACAGATAAATATATTGCACTTTCTCACATGCGTCCATGTTTATGGATGTATGTTATATTGTCTTTTTTATTCCAGCGAGTTAATCCATTTTGGGGGGAGTTGAGGGGATAATTTAATTATGATGCGTTCAAGAGTCTTACGGCCTGAGGGAAGAAGCTGTTACAGAACCTGGAGGTTCTGCTTCGGAGGCTGCGGAACTTCTTTCTTAACAATCTAGTTTGAAACCCTAGCATAAATCTTGTTTGAAACGCTAGTTTGAAAACCTTTACAATCTAGTTTGAAACTCTAACGATCTAGTTTTAAACCCTAACTATCTAGTTTGAAACACTAAGAACCTAGTTTGAAACACTAAGAACCTAGTTTGAAACCTTAACAGTCTAGTTTGAAACCCTAGGAACATAGTTTGAAACCTTAACAATCTAGTTTGAAAACGTAACGATCAGTTTTGGAACCCTAGTTTGAAATCTTAACAATGTAGCTTTAGCAGTTAGCAGCGGCTGTTACTTTGCTCTGACGGCTTCGCTGTTGAATATTTTCACCGTATTGTGTTACCTCTGGTTAATAAAGAGGAGTCGTCGCCGGAGCTATGGTATGTCGGCTGTGCGCGTCTGCAATGCACGGTGGCAACTCCGGACGTGCGGCAGAACCTTCCCGCGAGTTGGACCCTTCAGCTCAGTGAAATGCGGGTAAATGGTGGGAATAACTATCAAACGCAGCATCAAAAGATATTATATATCGGTATGGCGGTATTGTCTCAAAAACATAACTCTTTTTAAAATATACCAGTATAACCTCCCTGCTTGGCACTCAGCATCAAGGGTTGGAATTGGGGGTTAAATCACCCAAAAAACTTCCCGGACATGGCCACCGCTGCTGCTCACTGCTCCCCTCACCTCCCCCCAGGGGGTGATCAAGGGTGATGGGTCAAATTGCAGAGAATAATTTCGCCACACCTCGTGTGTGTGTGTGACAATCATTGGTACTTTAACTTTAACTATTTATAACTCATAACAGCAGTTCATCCTCTGTATATTCGGCTTCAAAAAGATAAGGTTGTGAATCCTAATTCTTCCAAAAATAGTAATCTTTGTCGTCTTTTACGAAGTCTGCCATGATTAGAACACAAACGCATTTGTTGCCGTAAGCAAGAACACACATTTGTTGCCGGAAAAAGGAAGTAAATTCTGAGGAACAAAAGAAGTGTGTTCTGGTCTTACATAAGAATTGTGAATGATAGGGAAAGTTTAAAAAAAAAGTGCAGTTCGACTTTAACAGTCTAGTTTCAAACCCTAACAAACTAGTTAGAAACCCAAGTTCGAAAACCCAAATTATTTAATTTGAAACACTAACAATCTAGTTTGAAACCCTAACCTTAAGTTCTGTATGATTTTTTTTTGTAATGGATTACTAAGGAATCCGGAGGTTCCACTGTGCTTGTAACTCACCACAGATTTAGAAACACTAGCATGTAGAAATTCAAATGTATTTCTATTTGCACTGGAATCATGTGATGTTTAACACTGTGTAAAGTTTGATTGGCACTTGTGGTCCTTGACAAGCTTGAGCACATTGATCAGAAGGTGATTGACGGCTGCAAAACGTACATGAGAAAGACTTGCGGCAATGTGCTGGACAACCTGAAGGGAGACTGTTACCAAGTGGGTCAAGTACTTAGGCCACAAACACAAACACTTTGCTGAATGGTGCTTTTAATAAAACATGCCACTCCTATGTATTTCAGTTAAAGGCCTACTGAAATGAATTTTTTTTATTTAAACGGGGATAGCAGATCTATTCTATGTGTCATACTTGATCATTTCGCGATATTGCCATATTTTTGCTGAAAGGATTTAGTATAGAACAACGACGATAAAGATTGCAACTTTTGGTATCTGATAAAAAAAAGGCTTGCACCTACCGGAAGTAGCGTGACGTAGTCAGTTGAACATATACGCAAAGTTCCCTATTATTTTACAATGATGGCCGCATGAAGTGAGAGAGATTCGGACCGAGAAAGCGACAATTTCCCCATTAATTTGAGCGAGGATGAAAGATTTGTGGATGAGTAAAGTGCAAGTGAAGGACTAGTGGGGAGTTGAAGCTATTCAGATAGGGAAGATGCTGTGAGAGGCGGGGGTGACCTGATATTCAGCTGGGAATGACTACAACCGTAAATAAACACAAGACATATATATACTCTATTAGCCACAACACAACCAGGCTTATATTTAATATGCCACAAATTAATCCTGCATAAAAACACCTGCGTGTTTGTTATGCTAGCTCCTAGCTCCTCTGCTAGCTCCTAGCTCCATAGAACACGCCAATACAATTCAAACACCTGATCAACACACACAATCACTCAGCCCAAAAGACCGTTTACCTAACCCAAGGTTCATAAAGCTTATATATTTTTAAAAAGTTACGTACGTGACGCGCACATACGGTCAAGTTATCGAATGTTTAGCAGCCAAGGCTGCATACTCCCGGTACCTGATATTCAGCTGGGAATGACTACAACAGTAAATAAACACAAGACATATATATACTCTATTAGCCACAACACAACCAGGCTTATATTTAATATGCCACAAATTAATCCTGCATAATAACACCTGCGTTTTTGTTATGCTAGCTCCTAGCTCCTCTGCTAGCTCCTAGCTCCATAGAACACGCCAATACAATTCAAACACCTGATCAACACACACAATCACTCAGCCCAAAAGACCGTTCACCTAACCCAAGGTTCATAAAGCTTATATATTTTTAAAAAGTTACGTACGTGACGCGCACGTACGGTACGGTACGTGTTATGCTAGCTCCTAGCTCCTCTGCTAGCTCCTAGCTCCATAGAACACGCCAATACAATTCAAACACCTGATCAACACACACAATCACTCAGCCCAAAAGACCGTTCACCTAACCCAAGGTTCATAAAGCTTATATATTTTAAAAAAGTTACGTACATACGCAAAAAAAAGCCAAAGCTGCATACTCACAGTAGCACGTCTGCGTCTTTGTCATCCAAATCAAAGTAATCCTGGTAAGAGTCTGTGTTGTCCCAGTTCTCTACAGGCGTCTGTGTATCCAAATCAAAAGTCCTCCTGGTTAGAGTCTCTGTTATCCGAGTTCTTCCATCTTGACTGCATCTTTCGGGAATGTAAACAAAGAAGCGCCGGCTGTGTACTGTTGTGGCTGACTACGTTCGAAAAAATACGTCCATTTCGCACCGACAACTTTCTTCTTTGCTTGCTTGGCTTCCTTCTCCATAATGCAATGAACATGATTGAAACAGATTCACGAACACAGATGTCCAGAATACTGTGGAATTATGAAATGAAAACAGAGCTTTTTCGTATCGGCTTCAATGTGGAAGGCATACCCGTGTTCGCCGGGCTACGTCACGCGCATACGTCATCCTCAGAGGCGTTTCGAACCGGAAGTTTAGCGGCAAATTTAAAATGTCACTTTATAAGTTAACCCGGCCGTATTGGCATGTGTTATAATGTTAAGATTTCATCATTGATATATAAACTATCAGACTGCGTGGTCGGTAGTAGTGGGTTTCAGTAGGCCTTTAACAACCCTGTTATCACACCCAAGTATCGACATTAGAATCAAGGTGTTCTAGAGTGTTTGTGGTCTTGCAGATTCTAGTGGAGGACTGTGTGCCTGTGCTGAAGAAGTACGTCCTGGAGGGAAGAACCTTTGACTACATCATTAACGACCTGACTGCAGTCCCAATATCTACAGAGCCAGAAGAAGGTGTGCACAAGTTTATTTATCATTAATCTGGTTTGAAATTGGTCACATATTTAAGTGATTATGTTGTTCCAGACTCCACGTGGGAATTCCTGCGTCTTATTTTGGATCTGTCAATAAAGGTCCTGCATCCAAAGGGGAAATATTTCACACAGGTCAGCATCTTTAGACTTTATTGTCCCTTTTACCACATACTGCACATTCCACACTGCACTTAAGGGTGCAATTTGCAACGTTCAAACAAGTCGGAGCATGTGTGCTAGTACATGAAAGTAACAATGCAACTTTACTTTATTGAAGCAGTGTTAGAAAAAATAGCTCCAATACAACAACATAGCATCCATTTTTAAATCTTTTTTTTTATTAAAGATCTCTCCACCACTCAAAAGCAACTCTAATTGCACTCTTTGTCTAGTTGTTTTTTGCTTCATGATTTTCTATTGTATGCATTGATTAGTTTCACCTGCAATAGCATCCCCCATTCTTTTTTTAAATTGCCATTGTTAGCTCTTGGTGAGAAGCTAGTTAGCTAGCTAAATTTGAATTGTAGTTAGTCAAAAAAGGGATGTTGCGTCAAAGGCTAATTAGTATTTTTTGGACGCTTAGTAGGCACTATGATTGTTCACAATGTCGTGTCACTTTTACAGCGGTCACATTATTAGTTGTGTTCCTCGTCTCTCCAACACCAGGGCAACAGTGCAAATCTGACTGAGGCGCTGAGTCTGTACGAGGAGCAGCTGGGAAAACTCTCGTGTCCTGTGGACTTCTCCAAAAAAGTGGTTTGCGTTCCCTCCTACATGGAGCTGTATCCTTTCATGCTACAGATTAAAATGGTGTTGTCAAGTAGAAACGGAAAAAGAAATGACTAAAACACTGGTTGGTATATTATAGCAATCCCTAACAGTGTTGCCAGGCGTACGATAATTTGAGCCCCAAGATATGCATTAATATTGGCAAACAAGACACTCAAGTTGTTCATGTTGCGCATTGTTGCATGTACCTTTTACAGCCCAGTGGGGGCACTGCAGGATTTTTTGACCTAAAGGCTGGACTATTGCTGGGATGTTACTGACGTCACGTCCGGCTCACGTCTCGCCCAATGAATACTGGTGGTGGTCAAGCTAGCTCAGTTCTCAAAGGCGCCATTTAACCTTTCTCGAAGAAAAAAAGCCCTCTGCTCGTGTTGTTTTCGGCTGTACGAACTGTTCAAATCGGGAAAAGGATAAACGTTTCTTCAGAGTTTCTTGAGAGGTTATCAAAAATCTGTGCAAAAAATGAAAGAAAATGCAGCCATTTGGTAAAAAGATGAACAGTTACCTTGCTAAAAAAAAGTTTTATCACAGCGTTAGTGGCTGCAATGAGCCTGTTTTGCACTGCACATTTTTTCAACACGGGTTTGCAGGCTTGATACTGCCACTCTTAAGTCATGCTCAACGTTGAGTTGAGATTAGAAATTAGGGTAGCTACTTTCTGATATTTGTGTCTTCTGCTTTCTGACTCGCGGTGGGCGAGCGGCACAACGCAATTTGTTTATTACGTCGGCATAGAGATGGTCTTCCGCCGTAAGAGACATTGTTTTTTCCTCTATTTGATGCTTGTCTCGGTTTTTAAATGAAATGACATGTATTTGTATAAAAAAAATAAATTGTTAAAAAAAACTTCTCGTCACCCGCGCCCCCCCAGTCATGCCTCCTCACGCCCCCCACTTTGAGAACCACTGCTCTAGTCCAAGGGAGGAGAGGCGAATAATGCATGAGTTTGCAGTGATCACTTAGTTAAAGGTTTGTTTGACATACTTTTAACGTTGATTATTTCCGATTTCGGTATTATCTTGATACTATTTGTATTTCTTAAACATATGTTTGCTACCAGTGTTTTGTAAAGCACCAACTCGGCATGTCTAAAAATAATTTAAAAAAGCAAATGTGAGCGAAACCTAAAATAGCTTTTACCGAAGACAACAATCATGATTGAAGCTTTCTGCACATACACAATGATAATGATGGGAAAAACATGCACTCGTAAACGGCGCATGCAACAGCAACAAACATGGCAGTAGATGTGAAGTTAAATCATGAAATGCAACCTTACCCAAGCAAACTTGGGGCATGATTTATCGGGAGAGTCTTAGTACCAATGTCTTTGACCCAGCCACACACAAAGAAGTTGTAGACCTCTATGCTTTTCCAAGTTTCCATCTGTTTTGTCTGGTAGAATGTCATCTGGAGCACAATAGTTCCATATGTCTGAGAACGGGACCGACGTATAATCCTTTAACTCGACAAATCTTTTTTGATAAAGTATAAGGATCTATTCCATTGCATAGTTAGATTTTTTTATTAGTATCGTATATAGATTTAAGCCTCTTTTCTACTCAGTTTGCACCCTGCTTGCTGTACAACAGCCATCTTAGCTTGGTTGACCACCACTGGTTTTCACTTCCTGGAAGAAGTCACATGTCGGAATACCAGCTATTGCAGCAATGGAAATTACGTCCACATATTTAAAGTTCCAGGAATGCAATGCGGTCAGTATTTTATAAATGTATATTAGTTGAAGATTAATTGATGCAACAGAAAATCAATTGCTTTTTTTAACTGATTTAATCGATGAATTGTTGCAGCTCTAAGTGTACACCATCCGTGGTAATGTTTTGCTATAGTACATGGGGAGTTATCGTCATCCTATTTTAGTATTAACAATATATATATTTGTAATTATAGTATTAGTATCTAGTGTTGGATTCAACATTAGTTTTTTTCCTGTGTTTAAATTTCCTAATATAACAAGTAAAAATACAGTGGAATCTCGATTTATGAACTTGGCTCTTGAAGATGGTTCACAAATTGCAAAGTTTGTATAGTGAAGCAGAGTTCTCCATTAGAAACCATGTAAACATTAATTACTGGTTCTAGCCTCAACCAAAGTCCCTATTTTAGTAAAATGGAGAGGGGAGAGAAAGTGTGTGTGCGTTCCCTCTCCTCTCCAAGTTTAAGTCCACAGCAAATCACACCTTTCCAGGCTGGTTTGTTGGCTTTTTTGAACCCATATTGAGTTAGCAAAATAGACAAAACTTGGTGAATGGTGAGAAAAGAAACACGCTGAAGCACTGAGAAGTGGCGACTGAGTAATGGACTTTGTAAACGGGATGTGACGTAGGGGGCTCCGCCCCTCCAAAATGTCTGCGCCCTGTGTGTACTGTACTGTACAGGAAGTGATGTCATCAAAAATGGCAAGACCTCAAGGCTTCTAGCGTCACACAAAATGAAGGAATGAATGAAGCTTTCGTACACCGAGACATGATTCGCACACGGAGGCATATTTGCCGCGATCTAAAGTTTCGTAAATCGAAAAGTTGGCAAATAGAGGGGTTTGTAAATGCAGGTTCCACTGTAGCTATCATGTGTTGATAATGTCCTTGAAAAAGTCTTTGTGCATCATCCTTAACTGTATGTGTCAGCTGGGTTTTCTACACCGTGTGGAAGAAGTAAATTCGCACTGATTTTTTTTTTCTTGTTTCTCCAGCTGCTGGAATGTGAATAGGCCTTTTTTTTCCTGTTACAGCCCTCAAGGTGTGTTCAGACTGAGCATGACCTCAGAATAACTACTTTAAAGATAAAACATGACACAACACATTTGTATGTTTATGGTCAGTCACCTTCACAAACAAAGTGTTGCTAGAACACTCTGGCGGTCTGTCAGCTCTGACCACATCTGGAGGAATACTTTTATTTCTCCCTCTCTTTGTCTGCCTTTGTTTCATTTGTGTTCGTAAAAGGCTGGTTATTATGATCGTGGTTGCACTCTTCAATTGTGAGCCCATACACTGTTTGTGTGACGTTACTGATTCGAAGTTAGCGCTAAAATTGTGTCATTTATGTTCTCACAACAGAATTCTTTGTGAGCTGTTTTTGCTGCAGATTTTCTGATTGTTGTTTTCCAGCCGTGCATTCAAATGTCCAAAAGATGTTCTAAAAGGGAAACGATTCCACCAGTTTAATTCCACCCTTGTGCTATTTTTATGTCATGTTTTATTATTAGTAACATTGGCTTTTCTCCTGATCATGCATCACTCACTCATGTGAAGGACCCTGAATGTAGCTTACGCAGCACGTTTACACGTTTACTCGGTTACATGTACCGGTATTTATTCCCTTTAAGTTCCACAAAAATGATATATTGTCCCCCTTTTTTTTCATTTTGTGACAATTCGTAATTCAAGTGGTTTTGTGTGATGGATTTTTTTTTGTGGGAGAGGGGAAGAAATGTAGGAAGAAATATAGAAAAACCCTTTGTACGTTTAAAAGAAGCATCATAAAGACCAATTATGACATGAATGCCTCAAAGATTAAAAAGTAGCAACAATGGGAAATGTCATAGATCAGGCTTCAAAATGAAATGCTTGCATTGGCCTTCTTGTTGTAATTAAAGAACAGGAAGTCTATTTACTGCATGTGTTTATTTACATGGAATTGTATCCAAAGCGAGTACAAAATAAAACTATTTGTATCATGCACCAGTCCAAAAAAAGTCATTGTGTGTGTGTGCAATAAAAAATACTGCAGTGTAAACACTCGCCACTTTGTTCACAATTGAGCAAAACAGATTTTATGAGTCTGCTCTTTTATCCTTGCTAAAAGTTCAAAGGGATTTTGTGGTTACACATCAGTCATGAGACAGTGAAGGAACAAACAGAACATTTCAATGTTCAGTCCTGGACTCCATGTTGAACTAGTCAAGGATGACAGTGCTGGGTTGTTCGTCAGCGGTAATGATTGCGTCGTCGAACGGGCTTCCTGTAACACAATACCACAGTTAAGTTGTTACAGTAAGTAACGTTTACATTGCCCCGAGGACCGTGGTGATACCTTGGCCACCTGTTTTTGCTCACCTATGCCTGGAGTCTGCTCCAGGTTGTGACTGAGGAAAGCGGACGAGCTGTTGGACGGAGTGGAGGACGGCAGAGACGGGACTCTGGTCACAGACATCTTCTTGCCCGTTTTCTGTGTTGCCGTGCGACTCCATTCTTCAACATGTAAGTTAAGTGAGCCAGAATTAACCCATGTTAATGGTGCAACTTCCAACTGGAATTTTGTTATTTTTATTTCACCCTCAGGGGACAAAGGCTGGCTTTTTTTTTCTTTGAGTATTTTTGACCATCATTATTGTTTTGTTCCTCCATTGTACATGATTTATTTTTATGTTTAATTTTTAAACAGCAATGTTCAATTAATTAGTAGGTGTACGATACACCGGCAGACAATTGTCATGACCTGTCATACCTTGTTTTGGTCTGTATGTTTGGTGTTCTAGTTCCTGTCTAGCGCTCTTATTCTAGTTTTGACTTCCTGTTGTGTGTGTGTGTGTGTGTATATATGCTGGCTTGCAATGACTTTATTCCCTGCCTCTGAGCACTGATTCCCTTACTGCTCTTGATTAGTGGCCGATGAGTGGACTCACTTGTCCCTGATTGCTAATTAAGAGGGTTTTTGTGCCATCTTCACCTGCCTCTTGCTGCTGGAACATTGTTTCGTGTTGGTTTGCTTTGTGTTTGTAATTGCTTTGCCATGCTTCCCATTCATGGTTAGTGCTTTGTAGCTTAGGTTCTGCATAGCTGTCCCTATGCTTTCTGTGCACTTTCCTGCTGCACTCTTTGTTTATGAATATTTTTACCTGCATGCCAGGCGCTGTCCCCTACATCTTGGGGTCACAACTACCCCTACAATGCACAAACGTAACAATACCCCAAAGCCAAACAACACTTAAGTCCTACATTTTTCTAAGACTTGTACTTTTTTGGCTCAAATCTCTCAATCAACTTCAGCCCTAAATAAAAATACCAAACGTGTAAGGTTTAGTTGTTTTTTAACCCTTTGTAAGCCTTTTGATGAAATTATGTCAGAGTTTTAAATTTGTACACCATGAGTTACTTCATTCATTTAAACATGTCTGACATTAAGGATTTTAAAACGGTCCAAAACCCTCCCAAAATTAAAATGTTTCGGACTGCAGTTTGAGAAATGTGTTGCAATAAAAATGTATTCAGTTTTTATGCCCTTCAAAAATTTAAGGACTTTCATGTCCTGTTTGGCTTTGAAGATTATGACTATCAAATGTCCCAAGACAACGTCAGACACGCACCCGAGTTCTCTGCCAGTCTCAATTTTCCACAACAGAGGTAAGTCCGCCATTGTCTCCTCACTGTGTCCTTTGCCGCACAGTGGAACACGAATATAAAGAACCCTGCAGCAAAGAAAGATGACTTGGTTGTTGAGTAGAAAGCGTAGGTTGCATCGAGTGTGGGGCTCACCTTGGAAGGAGTTACATATGGCAAAGAGGTACATGAAAGGCAGGTTGACGGGCCCCCACGCAAAGAATGCGAAGCCCCAAGTGAGGCCGAGCAGGAAGGTGATGCCCACCACGCTGCGTACGTCCTGGCCTGTGGTGCGGTGCTGAGAGTTGTGCGGGTTGTCCCGCTTCATGCGGCACAGCTGCACCAGCACCACGACCAGCATGGTGAAGTTGAAGAGGAAGATGACGCAATAGTAGGCCACCACCGCCACGTAGAAGGCGACGTCGTTTCTCAGCCAGCAGCTGCGGGAGACAAACGCGTTTCATAGGCGGATGTTCGTACGAGACGTCATTAGGCGGCAAACTCACAAGTCGTCGGTTGTGCCGTCAGAATACCTCCCATAGGACACCTGGCCGTAATTGTCCTTGTCCACGGCGATGACCACGATGACCACGATCATGGGGATGCCCCAGCCCGCCACAGAGAACTTGAGCATGTAGCGAGAGATGTGCGTGTTGAAGACCTTGACGATGGCCAGGTACATGTGCACCGCCTCCAGGCCCATCCAGGTGAAGGCCACCAGCAGGAAGTAGTGAAGGAACCAAGCGGTGGAGATGCAGAGACCCAAGGTGTCCTTGTACAGAGCCAGCCAGGCGTCCACCAGGAAGACCAGGTTGAGCAGCAGGAGAGCCAGACACAGCTGGATCAGGATTTTGGAAGGGATGTCCTTACGCAGTTTGCTGCAAAGTTGTTGGACAGTAAATGTCAGTGAACCTACTATAATGTATATAGTAGTACAGTGGAACCTCCATTTATGAACCCCTTTCCGATTAAATAACTTTAATCTAAAATGGTAAATGGTCTGTATTTATATAGCATTTTACTCGACCTGGAACATTATGGGTTATAAATGTTAAATGGGTTATACTTGTATAGCGCTTTTCTTTCTACCTTTAAGGTACTCAAAGCGCTTTGACACTATTTCCACATTCACCCATTCACACACTGATGGTGGGAGCTGCCATGCAAAGCCCTAACCACAACCCATCAGGAGCAAGGGTGAAGTGTCTTGCTCAAGAACACAACGGACGTGACTAGGTTGGTAGAAGCTGGGGATCGAACCAGGAACCCTCAGGTTGCTGGCACGGGCACTCTCCCAACCATGCCACGCCCTCCCCCATTATACATCACATTCACACACTGATGGCGGAAGCCAAATATACCTTCGTGTGACCACAGGGAACATGCTTTTTTTTGTATGACGAAGTGTTTGTAGCGCCTGGCTTCACTGAGACTGCAGTGTGAGACAAAGAAGGTCCAGTGTGTTGTTTTCTTTAATGTTAAGGATACAATGTTATGCTGTGGTGTACTTATAACTATTTTATAGACAAAGTATACTATTTATAGTCATGATGGAAAGTGGGGGGGAGTGACATAAGTTCTTCTACCGGGGAGGGAAGCAAATAATTGAGAAGCACTGATGTGTGTGGATTTTACTTTTTTATTATTGTAGCAATATGGTTGTTAAAATTAAGGGTTTTTGTGATTTCTGATCACTTGTGAGGGCACCAAAGGGACTTCTGTGCGTGTGACATGTTGGCAGAACAGTGCATACAGAAAACTGCAGCTACTTCTTGTTTTGGCTTGTTAATAAATAGAAAGTTGATTCATCACACCCTTATTACGTTTGATATGCAGTACTGCGTAGAACTTGATATTGTGTTCAAAGTGTACAAACTTTTACTAAAATATGGACTTTTGTCATATTGACGTTGTTTCTTATGGAGATATTTGTTTCAGTGTACACACTTTTCGATTTTCGAACCATGATCAAGAACCAATTAGGTTCGTAATCAAGGTTCCAGTGTTGTAGTAGTAGTAGTAGTAGTGTGTCGTACCCAAAGGCCAAGTATGTGAGGAGCGTGAAGGACAGAAAAATGGCGGAGATCCCACAGCCAATGTATGTAATGAAGGTCAGGATGGTGGCCTGGACTCGACTGGTTAGAGGCTGCCTGGCCAGGTCCTGTACACATGTATTGTATTTATACTGTATTTACTTTGTATATACTCAACAGCCACAACAAAAGGTATAAGAGATTCAGTACAGCAACTGCATCAAAAAATCATTAAATTGAACCACTAGAGGGCAGTAATTTAAATACAATTTCAAAATCAAAAGATAAAAAACCTGAAAATGACAATAGTGGAGGATGTGAGTGTTCTTATTTTTGTTGTAAATCTTACCAGCAGGATTGCAAAGCTGGTGAGATGATTGCAGCCACAAACTGTCAAATTGTCTGTGCTGCTTTGGACACGACAGCCGTTTGTGTTCCAACCACCGGATGCTTCTGCCAATGGAGAACAATCTGTTGTTTCATGCTTCTCATGTCATGGTGACATTTTCAAATGGACACTCACCATTTAATGCAAAGTCCCAGAAGACGCACGAAGCCACATAATTAGCCTGTAGTTTGGGGAGGGACAACATCTGGTGTTAAAAGGTTGTTTTATTGGGGTGATAATAATCCCAGTTTGCCAGAGGCCACAATCTATTTTGCAGCAGATGTTTATGGTTTTCAGCAAAAACACTCACAGGAATGGGCTGAGTGTTCCTCAGGCGAATCACGACATCGTCCTGTAAGCCCGTTACCGTAATGTTTGCCACACTGGCGCCCAGGATGCCGCTGATGAGTCGACGTGTTCCTAAAGATCTGTCCTGCGCGACCGTTGACATAAAACAATGACATCAATGTGGAAGTAAATCAGCATGAATAAAGTTGATTTAAAATGGGAAGCAGTCGGTAGGAAAATGACACTGAATAGAAAAGATGGCACTACACCTGAAATACGGTGCTTTTCTGGTAGAAGTTGAAGTGGACTCTGGAGACCAGCTGCTGCTCTTCGAAGGTGAGATTTTGTGTCAGAGAGGGGGGCAGCGTGACGGAACCCTGAGGGATGGACGAGTCGTTCCTCACATTCCTTCTCAGGCCAAAATCTCCTCGTACCTGAAACAGACAAATGCAACACACATAATAAAAAACACATTATATCACCAGAGGTTGAGTTTTTTCTTGCTTTACGACAGTGGTCACCAACCTTTTCCAGCCCAAGACCCCTGGTCTCAGGCAAAAACCAAAGCAATAATTTTTTTGTATATATATATATATATATATATATATATACAGTACAGGCCAAAAATTTGGCCACACCTCTTTCAATGTGTTTCCTTTATTTTCATGACTATTTACATTGTAGATTGTCACTGAAAACATCAAAACTATGAATGAACACATGTGGAGTTATGTACTTAACAAAAAAAAGGTGAAATAACTGAAAACATGTTTTATATTCTAGTTTCTTCAAAATAGCCATCCTTTGCTCTGATTACTGCTTTGCACACTCTTAGCATTCTCTCGATGAGGTTCAAGCACACCTGTGAAATGAAAACCATTTCAGGTGACTACCTCATGAAGCTTTTTTTGTCATTGAGCATGAAGGAGTCCCCAGTCCAGTTAGGACTTGGCTACAATGTGTTGCCATTTTGCTCAAATGAGAAGCAGGAGACAAGAAAGTGTTGCTAAGGTGGCAAGTGTCATACCTGTACATCGCTGGGGTCTGAGATGGAGAAGAAGACTTCCTGAAAGTTACTCCCATCCACTGGTTGGGCAGACAAAGCCAAATCAGGCGCTAGGAGAGTCTGGCTTTCACCTTCGAGAACCACCTTGAAGCCCACCGTTTCAACAATTCCAATAATTCTGGTGAAAATTTGAAACAAATAAAAAATCAGTCAACGTGTTTAGAAACTGACAGACTTAAACATCAAACTTAATGCCAACATTTTGCCCCAGGTTTTTACAGGATACTATCTTGGTTATCATACAGCAAAACCAACTAAGTTGCAAGTGCCAGCAATGAATAAAGAAGGTGACAAACACTATTGAATTTAAGAAAAAACTTGAAGTACATAGGTAGCATTAATGTGGCTCTCATTTTCCTTTCGCACGTCACTAACAAGTGAGGGTAAAACCCTCATTTATTCATCCATCAATCCATTTTCTACCGCTTGTCCCGTTATTTATATGAATTTGGCATGGTTTTCTGTAGCTGTAATTATTCTCTATAAAATGTGTGTTGTGTTCATATTTTTGGGTATATGGAACAAGTTTATTATTTATTTAAATTATTATTGTAAAATTATTAAATAAAAAGTGTACGATTTGTTCTTTGTCAAACCTTTTTTAACGGATTACTGTTTGTGTTCACTCGATTAGCGGGGGTTATGCTTCAGACCCCTCTGTGGTAAGTACATTTCCGTAAAGTAGTGGCACTATTTTATGATTTTCATGATTACATGCATTTCACCCGGAAAAGGGTGGAGTGCCATCTCCGGGTTGCAGAGGAGACCCTACCCCAAGTGGAGGAGTTCAAGTACCTCGGAGTCTTGTTCACGAGTGAGGGAAGAGTGGATCGTGAGATCGACAGGCGGATCGGTGCGGCGTCTTCAGTAATGCGGACGCTGTATCGATCCGTTGTGGTGAAGAAGGAGCTGAGCCGGAAGGCAAAGCTCTCAATTTACCGGTCGATCTACGTTCCCATCCTCACCTATGGTCATGAGCTTTGGGTTATGACCGAAAGGACAAGATCACGTGTACAAGCGGCCGAAATGAGTTTCCTCCGCCGGGTGGCGGGGCTCTCCCTTAGAGATAGGGTGAGAAGCTCTGCCATCCGGGGGGAGCTCAAAGTAAAGCCGCTGCTCCTCCACATCGAGAGGAGCCAGATGAGGTGGTTCGGGCATCTGGTCAGGATGCCACCCGAACGCCTCCCTAGGGAGGTGTTTAGGGCACGTCCGACCGGTAGGAGGCCACGGGGAAGACCCAAGACACGTTGGGAAGACTATGTCTCCCGGCTGGCCTGGGAACGCCTCGGGATCCCCCGGGAAGAGTTGGACGAAGTGGCTGGGGAGAGAGAAGTCTGGGCTTCCCTGCTTAAGCTGCTGCCCCCGCGACCCGACCTCGGATAAGCGGAAGAAGATGGATGGATGGATGGACATGCATTTCAGGTCTTTATAAGCCCTCCACACTGCTTTCACACACACTTATAAACACTTAAATAAATAAATAAATGGGTTGTACTTGTATAGCGCTTTTCTACCTTCAAGGTACTCAAAGCGCTTTGACAGTATTTCCACATTTACCCATTCACACACAGATGGCGGGAGCTGCCATGCAAGGCGCTAACCAGCAGCCATCAGAGGCAAAGGGTGAAGTGTCTTGCCCAAGGACACAACGGACGTGACTAGGAAGGTAGAAGATGAAGAATTGAACCCCAGTAACCAGCAACACTCCGATTGCTGGCACAGCCACTCTACCAACTTCGCCACGCTGTCCCTCCTATGCTTTTAAAATGATTTTTACACTCTAAAACAGGTCATTTTAACATAAAAACTGAAAAGGGTACTCAAATCTCAATGGTACTTTAAAATCTGCAATGCGCTGAGACCGAAGTAAGTGAACTGCAAAATTGCAAGGAACCAATAAAAATTGGTAATCAAGTTTGGTAACCTTGGATTATGCCAATACAGCGGTGCAACAGGTGCAAACATTAAGTTACAAAACTTGAATGCTAGAATTCCTGTCAGCATTATTATCTTTGTTATGCAGAATTGTGGATTCAACTGGGATTTTATCAAAGTATTGTTGTGATGTTGTGTTTAAAGTGAGTTCCAAGTAGAAGATGCGAAGGTAACCTGTCGGAGGATTGTGCCAGCATCTCAGGAGTGGCGCCCAGCAGGTTGCTGACGATGTGGATGGATGTGTTGGCCAAAGCCAGGCTGACGTTGGGCCCAGACAGCAGAGCCTCAAGCTGAGACACGAGCTGGTCTACCTGACTGGCATTGAGTCTGGACACGTCATTGGTCAGCTCAAGGAGAGCACTGGCTTGACTCTCGGCGTCATTAGCGGCTGTGCCGTTAGATGGCGTGGTCGTGTTCACTGGGAATGAAGTTGTGTTTGGTTGGTCGATTGTCACATTAGGACCGGCGGTGGTTGACGCCATGGGAACGCATTGTTCCTTCAGCTGCACCACTACGTTTTTCCCCACTTGGCTGCAGAGCAAATGAGTTCAGATGTTGCAAGAACATTTGACATGTCAGAGAAACTACAATAAAAAGTTTCTCACCATTTTTGAGTGAAGAAGAACGGAGAAGATCCTTCCTCTGCCGTGCAAAAGTCTGCATGTTGGAGGTTAGTGTTGATCCATGTCAGCTGGGAGTCCAGAAGATTCTCACTGGAATTTGAAGGTCCACAAAAAGCTGCAAGACATAAAATACCAACAATATAATAATAATAATAATACCAAGGACACTACATTACTGAGGTCTTGAAACAACATTAGAACCTCTCAAGTCAAACCACTAAAGTCAGATTTTGGTGAAAATAATGGCCTTCAATCACCAGCATGCATGATGTAATTCAGTGCTTCTCAATTAATTTATGTGATTGGTCTCTATAAAAGTCTCAATAAAATGTGTTTGTGTTAATATTTTTGATGGTCTGGATCAGATTTACATTATTTCTCATGGCAAGACTTGATTCGGTTTTCGTACGATTCAAAAACAAAAACACGATTCAAAACAAAATTTGAGGTTTGATATTGCTTATTTTTGCTGTGTCTTCTCATGGGAAAAGAGGAACAGTAATGACTTAGTGTTTAAATTTTTTGTACACTTTTCTACTAAATGGTCCTCATGTATTTAGAGTAAAGTAGAGCATGTGAAAATGCATTCACTTTTACAACATACCTGCCCTGGTTGTTCGTCCATCAAACGTAATGTTCTCCTGGGACTTCAACACAGCTGTTATGGCTGCAGACACGTTACAGACAGCAACTTCTTCAGCCAAGTGTAAAATCCCTCTGCACATCTGAGGGCTGAAAGTATCAAATATGTCAATGTTGGATTATTTTGTTTTTGGTGATCGCGACCCCGAAGGGAATAAGCGGTAGAAAATGGATGGATGGATTACTGATGATTTAATTCAACTCACTTTGCTGCAGCTTGTCCACAGTCCAGGGTGGCATTCTAAGTCGAAATGACGAAGTAGTCACTGCAGGATTACCGGTAATGTAATATGACATCTGGCTGCTTACCTTGTATTCATTAGCAATGGTGGACGAGCAGGACACACTATAAACAAAAAGGTCCTGGGATTAGACTCAAAATAACGGAAAAAAAGGGACAAGCAGTATAAAATAGATGGATGGATGGATAACGGAAATGTAAAAATTGTACAATGATTAGTACTTTACTGTTGGAGAGCAGCTCTGGTTCAACTGGGAAATCTGTAAACAAAAGTTTATAGTCTGAGGAACAGATGATGACAATTATGTGGCTACAAAATATGCATGTGAGTTTACCAGCGACAAAAGATGGGAGATATTCATCTCTGTGTTTTTTAATGATATTTCGAAAGTGTAATATGCATCTGGAAAGTAAAAGAAAAGTCTGGTAATCACATACTGTATTGTGTGTGTATATACAAACTTTTGTATATATATATATATATATATATATATATATATATATATATATATATATATATATATATATATATATATATATATATATATATATATATATACTGTATATATATAAATATACGTTGTACTCACCAGTCCCATTGCAGTAAGACAAGCAGCTGCAGTTATTAATATCTGTCGAAGTGATAGCATGGTTATAAATTGTATGTGGAGGTAAAAACCCTTATTTGTCTTCACTAGTCACAGTTCAGGTACTATTGTTTAAGAGAGCTGTATTTTAAATGTATTTCATCTGCAACAATATTAGTTTTCTTTGTTTCAAGTTCACATTTTCTCTACTTATGTCAGAAGCATGTCAATTAAAATATGAAGTATTTAAAAAATTGCATTATTGATGCTCACTTGAACCACACGGGGGCGCCCCAAACTCTGAATCGTCACTGAAATTACATTCACAAATTGTTTTGAATTTCAATAATCTTAGTTTGGAATGGTAACATTTTACACAAAGCATCTTACCAGGTTGAATTGGTTGAATTATAGATACAGATGTTTTCCTCTAATTGATCACTGCTGCAGTTATGATTCAGTAGAGCTATTTATAAAATGGTTATGTGTGAACTGGAGATAAGAACATTATTTGGGTCATTTTATTGGATCAATATTTGGCACTCACTTAAACGATTTGCTCTCCTTGCCACCACGTGGATGCCAGATGCATTTGTACCAGCTGTGCAGAGTGTTTGCAGGATGCAACATGGCAGCACGCTCTGCTTCAACGCCAGCGTCACCAAGCAGTTGGTCGTTCTAAACAGTTAGAAAAGAGGTGTCAGACTCCCTTTCATTCAGAGCCACATCGCAGTTATGGCTGCCCTTTGTGAGACGCTTGTAACAGTGAAAATATACACAAATATTAATATACAATCGTCTCATTATACTACTACATATTTTGATAACTTGCATTAGAATTATAAGTCGAATATTTAGTTTTATTTGAACAAAAAGTGTATGGAATATATGTCAAAAAAGTGGTGTCCAAAGTGCGGCCCAGCCGCAGCTAATTTTTTTATTTGCTCGCGACAGGTTCTACAGACAAATTTAACATCTCCTGGATTAAAAACATTACAAAAATGAACAAAAACAAAGGATCAAAGGAACAAAACCAAATCTCCTCCATGAATGGGACCTGACAAACAAAACGACCGATGGTGTGTGTCCTATGATTATTAACACATGTAAAATGTTTTTGCAAGATCTGGAAAGTTTAAGTGTTCTAAAGCCCTCAAATGTTTTAGTTGGCGGAATAATAATAATAGGTATTAAAGAATAATAATAAAAAGTATTAAACATCTTAATGGAGTTATGGTTCGATATTAAACTATTTTACCAACAGTGTAACAAAGCTAAAATGTGGATGTTTTGTTTAGATATTTTAGCATATATAAATTTACCAACATTGTACTGTTTTAGTATCTTTAATGACAAAATGTATCAAAGTGGCCCCCGCATCCTTCAGTTTTTAGGTATGCGGTCTTAACTGGAAAAAGTTTGAACACCCCTGTGTTTTTAAAAAAAATTTCTGTTAAAATTTAAAGAACGATAACACTTAGTTAGAAAGACAAAGTGCTTTATTTACCCACATTATTTCTAAGCATTCACGGGCCACATGAAACTATGTGGTGGGCTTGTCCTTGAGTTTGACAAATGTGAGTTAGCCATAAAGCTTAGAGAGCATTGACACCTGCACAATCTAATATCAGATATTTGGGGTGCTGGAAAAAAATCGATTAATGGCAAAAATAAAATTCTAGATCAATCTAAAAAAATGTTTTAAATCGATTTTATCCAAAAAAAAAAAAATCTTTACATTTTTTTGTTGGGTAAGATTAAGATTAATACATATCGGTAAACATTGTATTGGTCTAGCAAGCGGGGCTGCTCCGAAGTGCAGCTAACCAAAGCTAGCTTTAAATCTTGCTAATAATAATAATAATAATTATAATTTAAAAAACATCAGCCTCGTCTTCACTGAAGGCAAAATGTTTGGGCTCGCTTCTGATTACACAGATTACATTACTGGGTAAAAAAGAGTGTGACATGGTGTGACAGTGTGGAAAAACTGTAAAATGGAAATCAAGTACTTTGGGAACACTTCAAATAGCAGCGCCCACGTGTTACGCCATCACCCGCAGCTAATAGAAGCGTAACAACAGAGGACAGATGTTACGCCATCACCCAAAGTTAAAAGAAGTGGAACAACTGCCTCTACCAACGTCTTGAATGACACAAGCGCCATCACTTTCAGAATCAGGTTAAATCAAGAATCTGTTTGAATTGAATCGTCACCCCAAGAAGTAGAATCAAATTGAATTGTGAGTTGTTGTAAAATCCACATGATAAATACCGTATCAATAATGTTAGCTTTGTATCTTATTCTCAGCACTGCATAGTTCTACTTTCATTAAATTGGTCTAGTTTTTTAGTAAAATATCAGTAATTGCCGAGTCAAAAGTAAGGGATATAATTAAATCAGCTCTGCTTCTTTCTACTCCTTTTTAGACATGCTGAATTTGAAAGAGTTAGTGTGATGTTCCTCTATGCCTGGAACTAACTAAAGCATTCCTGTTATTAGTTTGTGTACTTAATGTTGTGGCCAGTTATTAAAGAAGAATATTGAACTTATTTTTTTTTGTTTACAGAAGACCTTAAAAAAATGATTGTCCTTAAAATATGTATTAAAAAAACACCATATAAACCTTAATTCCAGCTCAATCCCACCAACCTTATTTGAGTCTTTATGGCACAGGAGACTTCAACTCCCTGTTAGAAAAAAATGAAGAGTGTTAGAAAATATGCACATTCACATGATCATTATATTGACACATACCTGCAATAAGTCACTTGACTGCCTAAAAATAGAAGAATGTAATTGTTTTGATTGCTCGGAAAGACCACAAAAGCAGTACAGTGACATGAGAGCAGTAATGACAAAAAAAAAGTAAATGTTACCTGCTTTGAATCACGTCTCGAACAAAACGTGCACTGAGATTTAATCTTTCTGCCGTTTCACCTCTAGGGATGGGTGTGTTCGCAGTGGCCTCATCAGCCATGCTGCGGCTGGCGCCATCTGTTGCAGCTGCGGCTGTATCAATGATTAGTGATGAGGGTATAGCTATGATAACTTGGTTGTTTTGTAATAAAAGTGAAGGAGTAATAGGGTTGTTTTGTGCGATGGTTGGATTAGTAGGAGTGTTGTTCTGTGTTGGGTTGAACGCTATAGTCCTATTTTGTATTGTGGTTGCAGCTATATTTGTATTACTTTGTATTGTAGTTGCAGTAGTGCTGTTTCGTATTGTGGTTAGACCTGTTGTCATGTTTTGTATTGCAGTGGTTTGGTTGACTGGCATTGTGGTTGTTACTGCAGTGATGTTGCTTGGCAATGTGGTTGTTGCTGCAATGGTGGTGTTGCCTGGAAAGGCGGTTGTTGCTGCAATGGTGGTGTTGCCAGGTAAGGCGGTTGTTACTGCAGTAGTGGTGTTGCCTGGCAATGCGGTTGTTGCCACAGTAGTGGTGTTGCTTGGCAATGCGGTTGTTGCCACAGTAGTGGTGTTGCTTGGCAATGCGGTTGTTGCCACAGTAGTGGTGTTGCTTGGCAATGTAGTTGTTGCCACAGTAGTGGTGTTGCTTGGCAATGTAGTTGTTGCTGCAGTGGTGGTGTTGCCTGGCAATGTGGTTGTTACTGCAGTAGTGGTGTTGCCTGGCAATGTGGTTGTTGCTGCAGTAGTGGTGTTGCTTGGCAATGTGGTTGTTGCTGCAGTGGTGTTGATCTGTAATGTGGTTGAGAAGTTGCTTTGCGTCGCGTTTGTTGTTGCTGCATTTGTGCTTTGGTTTTGCGACAACGTCGTTGTCCCGTTTGCAGATGTACTCGGCATCGTAGTGGGTGTAGCTGTTTGGTTGTTTCCAATGTTCGGAAAAAGGCAACTCTCCAGCTGGTTTTGGAACACCTGTTGGAGCTGAGGAACGCAAGTAAAAAATATTAAGGACGTTCTTATCAGGGTTTTATGCTGCCGATTCAAATACCGATCATCCATGAATGAGACCGGCCGATACGAATACCCATACCGATCTCATGTACATGTACATCAAACTGTTCATTTTTCAATTGTATTTATGGTGACTGCTACTGACCGTGTGACAATATCAACACACAATATTATTCTTATTCTCTTTCATTACATACAATTGTTTGAGCAAATCAAAGTCAATAGTACACAATAACTACCGGTAAACCAAAGCTAAAACTACTATCTACCACTCATTTAAATCCTTTTTGCTCTCAAAGTCCTCCGGGAATTATTCTCTGAGTTTGTAAACATTAACAAAAACAACAGAAAGATTTTGAGAAAATAAAAATAACGACCTAATCACTCTAGTATCTATCATATACTGATACTACCCTTGGTATCGACACCACCAATACTTATCAATTTGCCCTGCTCTTACAGTGCATCTTGAAAGTATACATAGCGCTGCACTTTTTTCACATTTTATTATGTTACAGCCTTATTCCAATATGGAATAAATACATTTTTGTCCTCAAAATTATCCACAAAATACCCCATAATGACAATGTGAAAAGTGTTTATTTTTTTAATTTTGCAAATGTATTAAAAATGTAAGAAAATAAAAATCACGTGCATATAAGTTTTCACAGCATTTGCTCAATACTTTGTTGATGCACCTTTGACAGCAATTACAGCCTCAAGTCTTTTTAAATACGAACACACCTATGGCACACATATCTTTGGGCAGTTTTACCCATTCCTCTGTGCAGCACCTCTCAAGCTCCATCGGGTTGAATGGGAAGCTTTGGTTTTCATCCAGGATGTTTCATTCATCTTAGTCTAGTCAGGGAGGTAACCAAGAACCTGGTGGTCACTCTGTCAGAGCAACAGCATTCCTCTGTGGAGAGAGGAGAACCTTCCAAAAGGACAACCATCTCTGCAGCAAACCACCAATCAGGCCTGTATGGAAGAGTGGCCAGACTGAAGCCATTTCTTAGTAAAAGTTTGCCAAAATGCACCTGGAAGACTTTCAGACCATGACAAACAAAACGACCTGGTCTGATGAGACAGAGATTTAACTCTTTGGCTTGAATGCCAGGAATTATGTTTGGAGGAAACCAGGCACTGCTAATCAGCAGGCCCAAATCATCTCTACTGTGAAGTATGATGGTGGCAGCATCATGCTGTGGAGATCATTTTCAGCGGCAGGAAACTGGGAACTAGTCAGGATAAAGGGAAAAATGAATGCAGTAATGTATAGAGACATCCTGGATGAAAACCAACGCTTCCCATCCAACCTGATGTCGCTGCAAAGAGAAATGGGCAAAGAGGAATGGGTAAAACTGCCCAAGGATAGGTGTGCCAAGCTTGTGGCATCACATTCAAAAAGACTTGAGGCTGTAATTGCTGCGAAATGGGCATCAACATAGTATTGAGCAAAAGCTGTGAATAATTATGTAATGTTTTAGTTTTTTATACGTTTTCAAAAAAAAAATCAAAAAACTTTTTACATTGTCATTATGGGGTATTGTCTGTAGAATTTTGAGGACAGCAATGAATTTATTCTACTTTGGAATAAGGCTGTAAAATATAAAAATGTGGAAAAAAGGAAGCGTTGTGATTACTTTCCGGTTGCATTGTATGTGTTGTGTACTGACTCTGACAATGCTGGCACACCAACAGGTTTATCAGTATTATCCTCTCTCTAGACCAGGGCTGCCAAACTCATTTTAGCTCAAGGCGGTATGGAGGAAAATAATTTTGCACGTGGGCCAGACGGGGAAAATCATGGCATAATAATTTTAAAATACATCTAGGACAACTTCAGATTGTTTTTTTGTTTTACTTCGGCCCAAAATGGAAAACCACATTCTGAAAATGTACATATAACAAATAATCCTCTTGACAAAACACTACAAGTTAGTTGAAAATTCTGAGGAAAAGATTGATGCCGTTTCAAAATCACCATAAAGAACACAATGAACTTAGACTTGTATCTACAAAGAAATTCAACTTGAATTCGCAGCCCATCTAGGAATGAACAAGACAAAATAAAGCATAAATAAAAACTCTTCTATGCATCAACTACCTCATTTGTCATTTCCACATGTTAATCCTGTGCTAACTCAACAAACCATACAAGCTAAGGTAGAAACTATTCAAGAGGGTTGAGTTACTTCCCGCATTCGAGGCATCACTGTGTATCAATAAAAAAATAAAAGCTGTGCAATGTGTGAACAATTTCAACAAACCAAAAATAAAAACTCAAAAGACTGACAGTATTGCAGTATATCACACACTGTTCACTTTCTCTTAATTTGCACAGAAGACAATCATTTTCACAGAGCAATATCAATGTGCAGTGTCTCATGCAGCATTTTAATTGTTTATTTTACTCCTGTTTGTTTTACGTTGGGTCGAGGGGGAGGATTCCCAGCCCCACTTTACCGTGTACCTCTTGGTTGGTATACTTGCTCGCCAGGTATAGACTATTTGCTTGCCTAACAGAATTGCTATTGCGACATCCAGTGGACGCATTCAGAACAACAATTTCTTTCATTTAAAAATGCAGCTCAATTTTACACTTAGCAAACTCATCTTGTGGGCCGGATTGAACCAGTTCGAGGGCCTGTTCTGCTGTAATGCTCTTCGATCTACACTTATCAAACTTTAATAAGCACTTTTTTCTCCTGTGGTTTAAAGCTAGCTTATCGGTTAGCTTAGCTATTGATCTCAGTGTGTAACATGTTTAACCTCGTCCTACAGTGATAAAAATACTTAATAATTATACTTAAGATACTAAGAAATGCAGTTTATTTGCCGTAAATAAGTTGTTTATTATTAACTTAGGGGAACGGCTCCACACTGCGCATTGAGACACATAATTAGCTGCCAGCTGCTTGTTAGCTAAGGGACTAAAAATAAATACAGTATCTGCGTTTGTGATCGGCATTAAAAGGCATGAATCGCGGTCTCATACTGTCTCACGAAACTAGGCTGATACTGATCGGTGGCCAATCGATTGGCACATCCCTTAAAAAAACATTATTTAAAAAATAATAACACTGAATTACTACATTCGGTTTCTTAGCAGATAACACATGATCGATCATATGACAAACATACCCAGGAAGTGATTTCTGATTCATTCTTAGTGGGCCCAGTCACATCAACAGCAATGTCAACAATGTAGTACACAGCGCTAGTCACAATTGGTGAGGTCACGGAGGTCTGATTGCAGGAAGCAAGACCTGACGAGGAAACAAACATTTACTGCATGGTATAGTTATTTTGAGTACAGACTTCTAAAAAGTATCATATACAACAGAATCCAGGTGACAATGTTTTGACGCCTGAATGACAGAGAGGATGTTAAAAAAATGTTACCTAAAACACTGCATGTACAGTTCATAAAGAGTTTGACTATGAAATTAATATTTTAAAATATAAGTATTTAGTACAGGAAACGAATAGTTTCAAAAACTTAGTCAACATGAGTATACAGTGTTTCCCACAGATTGCTATTGTACTTGTGTCGGTGGGGGCGGTGTCAATATGATGTCACCATATAATTTGCATGATGCATATATTTTCTTTAAAAAGGCGAAAAAACGGTATATATTTAAGAACAAATTGGTGTTATTAGTAATTAGTATTAACATAGATTTTTTTCATTTTTCATTTTGCTCTATTTTTCAATTGTTGCAGCTTAACACAGGCTGCACTTTGTACACTCCTAGTTATTGATACATATTCTGCCCTCCCTGAATGTTGGAATTTAGTTTGCCAAATATGTTAACAGTCTTATAAATTAGAATTGAAAAAGAACCAACTTGAGCTTGTTTATTAATGGTCTCCACAGTGAAGTTGCTGTAAAACTAAGCATGCAAAGAAAAGTACATTAATAAACAGTGCACATTCATGTAGGATTCATGTTAAATCAACAATATAGTTTGTTTAAAACTGTAAAAAAATAAATGAAAAAAAACCCAAATGATAAAGGATGAAGGTTGGCTTTATTACCGCTATCTTAAAGGGGAACTGCACTTTTGGGGGAATTTTGCCAATCGTTCACAATCATTATGAGAGACAAGACATGTCTTTTATTATTATTATTTTTTTAGGATTCTAAAGATGATAAAGAAACACTTGCAAGATGCTGCTAATGGGAGTCACCGTTGTAGCCTAAGTTCAAAATCCTCTGAAACAACTTTAAAACCCTCCATCGTTTTATGTACACGCTGCAAGTGTATGTAAATATACAGTACAGGCCATGCATTGAATGAGAAGGTTGTGTCCAAACTTTTGGCCTGCACTGTATATATATATATATATATATATATATATATATATATATATATATATACACACACACACACACACACATACATACATGTATATATATATATATATATATATATATATATATATATATATATATATATATATATATATATATATATATATTTATTTATTTATATATACATGTATATATACATGTATATATATATATATATATATATATATATATATATATATATATATATATATATATATATATATATATATATATATATATATATATATATATTAAGGCTGAAACGACGCGTCGACGTAGTCGACGTCATCGGTTACGTAAATACGTCGACGCCGTTTTTGTGCGTCGACGCGTCGCATAATGACGTCACACTACCGTCATGGCGAAGCGCAAAGCAGACGATCAAAGAAGACGATGCGAGCGGTGCGAGCGAGGGGGGAAAAGTATGCCAAAAGTGGTCAAAAGTGTGGGAGTATTTCAATAAACGGCCTAATAATGTTGTTGTATGCACACTGTGTCGAGCGGAAATGGCCTATCATAGCAGCACAACGGCTATGAACGAACATTTGAAAAGAAAACCATCAACTAGTCAATCGTCCGCGCGAGCATACGTTGTCATCATTACACAAAAACATGAATGTGTCATTTGTATCTGCTAGGGGTGTAACGGTACGTGTTTTGTATTGAACCGTTTCGGTACGGGGCTTTCGGTTCGGTACGGGGGTGTACCGAACGAGTTCTAAGCTAAAGCTAAAGTCTTAACAAGCTGCTTTGCTCCGTCTGCCTCTGTCTCAGCACGCAGCATTGTCCCACCCACACAACCATCTGATTGGTACACACGCAGCATTGTCCCACCCACACAACCATCTGATTGGTACACACGCAGCATTGTCCCACCCACACAACCATCTGATTGGTACACACAAAGCATTATCAGCCAATCAGCAGTGCGTATTCAGAGCGCATGTAGTCAGCGCTTCAGCGTGGAGCAGATAGGTGTTTAGCAGGTGAGCATCAGGCAGCGGACTGAATGATAATAAACACCTCCCAGTCAACTACTAGTAACATCACTATGAGCCCGTTGACCTTCTAGAAACTTAAACTGTAGCTCAGCTCACTCGCAATCCTGGCTTGAGGTGAAGGCTAATTAGCTCTCAGTTCCAGCCACATCGACCCCTTCTGAGCGCCTATTTTCAGCTGCTGGGAATATTGTAAACAAGAAAAGAACCAAACATGTAGACATGCTAACCTTTCTTCATTACAACTGTTAGACACTCACTGGAATGAGTAGAATTGGTTATTGTGTACTGTGTTGGACTGGATGTTTTTTTTGCACATTTTAAAAGCAATACTTAATGTTTACAGTGCTCCAGAATATTTAGATTGGCACTTTTTTGTATTGGATGTTTATCTTTATTTTTGCACATTTTAGCAAATAAGCAATACTTTCACTTTTGTTAAAATGTTTACACTGTTGTTACAGAATATTTCGTTTTACACTTTTTTGTATTGGATGTTTATCTTTAGTTTTGCACATTTTAAAGCAAAATAAGCAACTTACTTTTGAAATGCTTATACTATTGCAGAATATTAAGATTTGCACTGGATGTTGACTTTTATATTTGCACATTAAAAAGCAAATAAGCTACTTTTAATTTTGTTAAATGTTAAAAGTTTTAAATGTTTACATTGTTACAGAATATTTAGTCATGTTGTTGTCAATGTTGACTGAGTGGCCATACTTCTTTTTTTTTGTAAATAAAAGCCATGCCTTTTGAAAAAACGGGCCTACATTTATTTTTTTATCTTCATTTTGAATAAAAAAATAATCGGTAAAAGGAAAAATAATCTATAGATTAATCGAAAAAATAATCTATAGATTAACCGATTAATCGAAAAAATAATCTATAGATTAATCGATAGAAAAATAATCGTTAGCTGCAGCCTTAATATATATATATATATATATATATATATATATATATATATATATATATATATATATATATATATATATATATACCTGTACACCAGGGGTCACCAACGCGGTGCCCGCGGGCACCAGGTAGCCCGTAAGGACCAGATGAGTAGCCCACCGGCCTGTTCTAAAAATAGCTCAAATAGCAGCACTTACCAGTGAGCTGCCTCTATTTTTTAAATTTTATTTATTTACTAGCAAGCTGGTCTCGCTTTGCCCGACATTTTTAATTCTAAGAGAGACAAAACTCAAATAGAATTTGAAAATCCAAGAAAATATTTTAACGACTTGGTCTTTTATTTGTCTTCACTTGTTTGAATAAATTCATTAATTGTTTTACTTAGCTTCTTATAACTTTCAAAAAGACAAATTTAGAGAAAAAATACAACCTTAAAAATGATTTTAGGATTTTTAAACACATATACCTTTTTACCTTTTAAATTCCTTCCTCTTCTTTCCTGACAATTTAAATCAATGTTCAAGTAAATGTATTTTTTTTATTGTAAAGAATAATAAATAAATTGTAATTTAATTCTTCATTTTAGCTTCTGTTTTTTCGACGAAGAATATTTGTGAAATATTTCTTCAAACTTATTATGATTAAAATTCAAAAAAATTATTCTGGCAAATCTAGAAAATCTGTAGAATCAAATTTAAATCTTATTTCAAAGTCTTTTGAATTTATTTTAAAATTTTTGTTCTGGAAAATCTAGAAGAAATAATGATTTGTCCTTGTTAGAAATATAGCTTGGTCCAATTTGTTATATATTCTAACAAAGTGTAAATTGGATTTTAACCTATTTATAATATGTCATCAAAATTCTAAAATTAATCTTTCTCAGGAAAAATTACTAATGATGTTCCATAAATTATTTTTTTAAGTTTTTGTCTTCTTTTTTTCGGTTGAATTTAGAATTTTATAGATTCGAAATTGAAGATAAACTATGTTTCAAAATTTAATTGTCTTTTTTTTTTGTGTTTCCTCTTTTAAACCGTTCAATTAAGTGCAAATATAATTAATTATTAATAATAACATAGAGTTAAAGGTAAATTGAGCAAATTGGCTATTTCTGGCAATTTATTGAAGTGTGTATCAAACTGGTAGCCCTTCGCATTAATCACTACCCAAGAAGTAGCTCTTGGTTTCAAAAAGGTTGGTGACCCCTGCTGTACACACACACACACACACACACACACACACACACACACACACACACACACACACACACACACACACACACACACACACACACACACACACACACACACACACACCCACACACAAACTCACACACACACACACAAACTCACACACACACACACACACACACACACACACACACACACACACACACACACACACACACACACACACACACACACACACACACACACACACACACACACACACACACACACACACACACACAAAATGTGTTAACAGACACATTCACAACAATATGTAATATGTACAATATTTAGTTACTGAGCTCATGTATTTCCGTTCTCATAGCAACACATTTTGGACTTCCGGAAGCCTGTTGCCCAGACCTCAAACTCCTAATTTTAAAACAAATAACAGTCAATGTTTTGTGGAAAATGATTGCTGGAGATGTAAGCACAGATATCACCTGGAAGGTGAAGCATTACTTACTGTATTGCAAAAGCTTAAAAAAAAGATTATTTTTGTGCTTGCCATGACTATATAGGACATTCTCTTACACATTCACAACATGTTTGAGGTGTGAGGTTATTAGTATTCCCCTCTTTGTTCTTTCTTTGGAGGCAGTGGATTCCTTGTGTGGTAATATTTCACACAACTGGAAAAACAGGTTTCCTATAAATTCAAGAGGAACGTGTGTATAACATGAGTGATGTGTGACATGTCACTTTAAGTATGTGGCCCCTCGCTTAAAAATAGAACTGAGTTAGCTAAATAATATAGGAGGGATTAGGGGAAGCACAGAATAGAAACAAAATGTACAATGAAGAAAAAAGTTTTTTTTCAAAAGGGAAATATTAGGGTTTTTATTTGTAATATTGTAGAATCATTACTCTTTTTCAGTATGGCTCCATATCAATCAGCTTTTTGTGGTAGTATGTATAGTTTTACCTGCGAGTAGAAGCAGAGGAAAGGTCTTTGCCCAATGTGAACTTGTCTTTTTCACCCTAGAACACACACAAGTGTTTTAAAACACTTAAGGACATTTGACAACAAATATTGTTTACAGTATTTGCATCATCGCAATAGGTAATTAAAATGTCAGTGTGATACACCGACATAGAAAAGGGTACATCCAGTTCTTTTTTATCACACCCACTCTTGCGTACTAATGATGCTATACTTTCTTGTGGGACAGACAGAAGAGATGCCTTATGACATATGTACCATGTAAAAATGCAGTTACTGCTTTATAGTTGTCAATAAATATTCATGTCTTAAGAGGAGTTGGTGCATGTTTGATAACATAAATCAGCATATTCACAAACAGCATATTCACAAACTATTCAATCATGTGTCGGTGCTATTTGAAAATGACGTTACCTGACAAAGGAGGTAAAAAGGTCTGTGCAAGAAGATCCGCTGAAAAATGATTTCATCAACATTTCAATAAAATCATAACTCCTTCTGCACCACTTCCAAAGTTAGGAAACAAATAATCGAAGTGAAGGCAAGCAGCACTTTTGTTGTTAGCCGGTTCACATGAAGTCTGTCGCTGGCTGACGTCTGACACGCCCCCTCCATACGTCACCATAAAGTGGGACACTTTTTCTTACTTTTTAAAAAACTTTTTTTCTGATCAAGAAAGGTAAAGTTGATATGAATTTAGATAGAAAAGGGGGTTTCTTTTCCCTGTTAGTGTTTTATTCTATTGCATTTGGCTGCAAAACAGTTTCAGGGTGTGTCGTTGATAAGTAGAACTGCCAGTGTCTTGAATGGAAGACATGACACATGCTTGTCTCCACAGTAACAATACAGACGTGAGCTGCCAATGAGATATGCGTCAGAAGTGTCCAAACAACAAGTTGCAATGCTATGCACCTGTTCATCAAGACTTTTGACTCTCTGCGGCCTTTGGTTTAACCCAGGATACATCACATCCTTAACATGGAACATGTGCACGGGATTTGATTACTTTTTAGTTGATCAAATCACTAAATGTGTCATTCTGCATTAGGGATGAGCGATGTGGCTTAAAATCTATATGTCACGATAAATATTGCAACCTTTTGCAATAGCATCTATCACGATATATTATTTGGCATATAAATGACAAAATAACCATTTCAAAATTACATATAATTAGGCTGCTGACGTATACAGCAGTGGTGTGCCGTCAGGGCCAGCAAGGCCTTCTCTGCTGGCCTAACATAACCAGAAATCATGATCATAATTAAAGATAAAATTATATTTTAATTTACTTTCCCTAAATATCTAAAAGTATTCATATTCTCTATATTCTCTTCATTACATATTATGCTCGTTCCAGTGCTGCTGTCTTTAGTTTTAGTTTGTATCCAATCAAAATTCGGCTAGCTTATGTTGCCATGCTGTACCAAATCTGCCCGAGGCCTTCAGAATCAACAATGTGGGCGTCTGTGCACTGTAAGCGAACGGGGACATACAGTGATAGACAGTTGCGATAGCCAACCAGATCACGAGTTGTTGTCAGTAAGGCCTTCTAGATGGCCTCATGTTGAACGTGACATTTACGCGTCCCGTGATTGAATACTCATCGGGACTGTTAGTGGATGAATTTGAGAACACAGAGTTGAGAGACAGTTGTGATAGCCAATCAGATCACAAGTTGTTGACAGTAGCTGTTCTGTTACTAAAAGTTGTAAACTCTTGTCATTAAAGAGTGTCATGCTTGTCATTTAATTAACATTGTTACATGTGTATTTGTCGCCATCATGTGGTAGGGGCAGTTAACATATCTTTGAAAAGCGTGTACTTTGAATCAAACTTTATTGACCGGAAGTTGCATAAGCCAAGCAGAGAAATTGATGGTGCCGGCACGTACCTCATGGTGGTTCTTTTTGAAGAAATACTGCATGTATCTTTTGTTTAAGGTTGCATCGCCTGTATGTACAAAAAGTTTAACTTTATAATTTAATTTTTGTCCAAAATTTTGTGAGCTAAATTCACGATTTGTGAGCATAAAATGTTTAAAATTTTTGCAATTTTAATTTTGACAGTACCACATAAAATGTTTTAATTGCTAATGCGTTTTAATTGATTTTTAAATGCGCCAGAAAATAACCTGTTTTGTACACTGTTTATGTGTTTCAATGCGCAGCAGGGAGTGTATGTGTTCCTGTATAGTATTTCTCCAGCAATGGTCATGTGGTGACATCAATTATAGTATTTTGAGAGGTAATCATTGAAGTCTTAGATCACTGAAGGCCTAGGTGGGAAAGGCACGGCCCGCCACTGGTATACAGTGACATATTGCATCATTTCCTGTTGTATTATTTCTCTGCCCCCTCTTGCCTCTACGTCCAGCTGGCCCCGCTCGACGGACGTTACAATAATTGAACAGTGTTGACGAACATTGTTTTATCTGTTGTGGCTGCTTGTCTTCATTGTCACTCACAGCTGCATTGCAAAATCCTACAGAAAAAAATTATATTTTGTTTAGAGTTCAGATGGAATTTGATTTTGTGGGCGGCATATATTTGCTGTACACAGAGGACTCCATCTAATTGTATGCAGGCTCCATCTAGTTCAGGGGTCGGCAACCCACAAAACCCCCCCCCCCACACATCAACCCCCCCCCCCCCTCCGTGCGTCGGTTGAGCGGAAGAGTTAGTGCTGCATGGGATTCTGGGTATTTATTGTGTTGTGTTTATGTTGTGTTACAGTGCAGATGTTCTCCAGAAATGTGTTTGTCATTCTTTTTTGGTGTGGGTTCAAAGTGTGGCGCATATTTGTAACGTAACCGTGTTAAAGTTGTTTTATACGGTACGGCTACCGTCAGTGTAAGCTGTGTGGCTGCTGACCTAGTACGCCTTGCTGTCACTTACGTGAGCAAGCTGAAGCTGCATTCTACATGTGGCCGAGCAGGTACACTGTTTGGGCAGGCTGTAGAGGGCACCATAAGCAGTGCCATCACTCCCTGATATTCGGGAGTCTTCGGAAATAATGAGAGGGTTGACGCTATCAAGCGCCATTGATTCAAATCTCGCGGGCCGCACTGACATCAATGTTCCATATTAAAGTGCGTGCCGGTGCGTGTGTCTAAGACCCCTGGTTAACATAGCACAAAGCAATTAAAGCTTTATATGCGGTGTTTTTCATTTTAATTTTTTTTTTTTTTTTTGTGGCTCCCATCATTTTCTTTAATTTGTGAAACTTGCCAAAATGGCTCTTTGAGTGGTAACGGTTGCCGACCCCTGATCTAGTTGTATGCCAAAGAATCACTTGATTAAATATGGGAATGACGTGACTTGAGCCGCTGTTACAGTGTTAATGTTCAAACTGTGTGTAATATTACAGTTGCCAAAAATATTAAATGTACTTGTTAAATACAACCTTTCCCTTGTTTTTAATGAATGCTTAGGCCTACTACGCTACTGTATTTTAATGTCAGTTATTATGGTGGTACTTGGAGAACCAAGTGTTTTCTGAGGTGGTACTTGGTGAAAAAGTTTGGGAACTACTGTACTAATTCATTTGTGACCAGAATGTGGTAAAATACATGCTAGCATGCATGTAATATCCTCACAGTTTTATAATGATTAGACAAATGGTCAATGATCTATGGACAATTAGTTGCTAAGTCTTATCAGTGTCACTGCAATTTTTCCTTGATGGCAGCAATGCCTTTCAAACAAATCTACTGTATTTTTTACATACATATTGTTGCGTTTGACCAGATGTTCCTCCAAGTGGGATGTAAAACGCTGGTCAGTCCCAAGTTCCTTAGATGACATATAAACTGAACTCAAATGTACCACCAAGCACAGGATAGGTATTTTGTCATTTATTGTCAAATATTTGAGAATAGAGACCAGCCTCGAACAACACATACGAATGCGTAGCCCAAGTCGATCTGACAACATCCCGGAATGCACTCTCCTCTTCAATACCCCCCCCCCCCCACCCCCCCGCCCTCACGGCCGCACAGATGCCCATTGTGTCCGTTATCTCAAGTCGGCCCGAGAAGGGAAGCAGGGAGGACTCCTCTTCTCTGCCTCCTACTTCAAGGCCGTCCACAGTGCAAGCACTTTGTCATGAGACGATCAAAACAATGAAAAGAGTACAAGATGGAACATTAGCTATTTAAAATATGACTATAGAAATATAGAAAGAAGTAACTCTTAATTATGGATAAATGTGGATATATGCATCCGTCAATTCCCCCTTCAAGATCTTCTAAAAAGATCTTTACCTCTAGTACAACACTTCTAAAGCACGCCCCACATTAAAGTAGGTGCTGTTTTTTTTTTTAATTTTTGAGCAAGCTAGCAATAAAATAAAAGCATAGCTACATGGGAGATAAATGGAGGGAGTTTATGTCAATGTCGTCATTTTCAGGGAAGGAAACTAGCAAATCTCGAAAGTCTTAAAGTCACCACTTTGCTAGACCCCCTTCAGAGACATAGCAAACCTAGAAACAGGGTGGGGTTGACCTTTGACAGCTCTAACAAAGATGCGGGTGCATGGGCGATAAAGCAACCGCATGAAGCTATAATGGCCAAGAAAACTTTAAAGGAGACTAGGGCAGACTTAATTATGTCAGTCCACCTGCCAAAGGTGGTCTAGAGCCAATCTTTAAATGGGTCAGAGACACCGGAAACTTCAGTAAGTTCCTTAGACAGGGCTTGGAGGCCTTCTAAGGCCTTCTGAACCAAGCCATTTATGTCAGTCAACTTAAAGGGGGCGGGATAAGTGTGGGGAGAGGACGTCCAGCGGAACAAGCAACACAGTCACCCAGGTTTTGGCTCTTAGTCATGCTAGTCATCCACCTGAGCCACCTGCTCCTAAGGTCAAAGCTACCAGGCCTTCGGTGGTGATGTCATTAGCACGCACAGATGTGAGAGCCTTTGAAACACCACCGAGGTGGGGTGGTACTTTGGGTGCTACAGAGGGTGTAGAGGTAGTTAACGCCCTCTCAAGGACATTAATTTTAATAATTCCTTTAGAGTCTGTATCAGTCAGGTCAACCCCCAAAACAACATAAAAGGGACGATGGGCACCACTTACCAGAGTATGTTGTCTGCATCCGACACCAATGGTTCAGGGTTGAGTCGTTACAAATATAGAGGTTATTACCACGGTAATAGCTATTGTGTCCCCCGTAATTAATCACACTGCACAGGTCAAAAAAACAAGTCTTGCTATCCCCTTTGACCCAGTCTATTTAAAGTCCGCTGTATGTTCTAAGACATTTGTCAGTCACTGTCGTCAGGAAGGAAGAACTGAGACACAAAGACAGTAGAACAAGCCCAAGCAGCAGTCTGTCAGGGAATACTAGTCGGGTGTAACATCCTGCCTTTCGTCTATCAAAATCAGAGTAATTTAGGTAACAAAACGGGGATAAACATCAAACTTTTCACTTAATGTAACGACACATGTAGTTATGCTGAAAACAAGCAAGAGAAATTGGATAACTTCGAGTATAAAGGCTGGTCTCAAATAAGGATATACAATATAGAAGTTGAAAAGAGTAATATAGGTAGTAAATCTCTCTCTCAGCGTCGTCTTCTGGGCTGTAGGATTATGTGTGTGTAATTAAAGCCTCGCTCTTCTATGACGTAGAGGGGGAGAGGTTACTAGCACAATCACCCCTTATGTGTGTTACCTCGTTAACACACACACTAAAAATGAGTCGTTTTCTGCTCCCGTTCTTCTTCAGATACCTCAGGCTCAAAAGGCGCTGCTAGGGGGTCGAGTGGGGCAGATGTAGTGGCGATGTCAGCAATGACATCCACTGGTAATCTGTCAGGTTCTTCAGCAGAAGTGTAGAGGGAGAGGTGGTACCAGGTGTCCCTTTAACCAGCCAATCGAAGGGCGTGGGACGTCCGTTCCATGACCTTGAAGGGACCAGTCCACCCGGGCTCCGTCCACTTGCGTTTGATGACCTAGATCTTGACCCTCTCAGCGGGCGGAAGGGAATCTGGAGTGGCGGGCTGTCATCCTCGTATCTGTACAGAAGAACTGGCACACAAATTCTGCATTTTTTGTGTAAAATACCATTTTGGTTTTACGCTGAGTCCTCCTTCCACGGGGGGCTGCTGGTCCTGTGAATGGCTGACCTGTATGCAGCTCATAGGGTGAAAAACTCAAAGGGCGGTAAAACAGTTTTATTCACGGACCTTCGAATGATCATTAACGCTAATTGCAAAATGTCAATCCAATTAAATTTGGTCTGTGCACAGATTTTAGCCAATTAGTTTTTAATGTTCTGGTCCATCCTTTCAACCTTACCTTGGGACTCAGGATGGTACCCCAAACCTGTGTTCTAGTCCGAAAGCCATTTCGACCAAGGCTAAGTGAGTATTTTTTTTTTTCTAATGGTTGCCGTTGTCTGACCTAATCTTTTTGGGGAAACCATGTCGGGGTACTAGGTCATTCACAAGTCATTTAATTACTGATATTGCATCCTCTTTTGAGGTTGTTGTTGCTTCCGACCAACCACTGTGATTGTCAACACAAGTCAGTACGTACATTTTCCCTTGTACCGTATTGATCATATCAGTGAAATCAAAGACTATACATGGTTCACCCTCACCTCCTCCATATTCTAAATTTGATTTACTAAACTATTATCGATGTGTAAAATCGTTATTTTCAAATTAAAATTAGTTATAACTTCTTACCCACGGGAAAAACGTTAAAACTATGGAATGTGTCAGAGTCGGATTTATTGTCGATTTTGTTCCAAGGAGTCTGTATCCACCCTCACTCACCCCCTTCTGTTTCTGAAAAAAGGACTGTGTTAGTAATACTATCACTTTCAGAAACATATAAGAAAAAGGTCAACTAATAGCCAAGTAGCGGAGGACAAGTCATGTTTGAGGTCAATGATAGTCTCTTTAGCCTCTGTGGTCCACTGGGGGGTGTTGTTAGGGTAGGGGACCCCTTAGCAATATAACAAATAACTGAAACTCCACTAAATATGCTTATATTTTAAATTGTCACAAATACTAGAAAAATACTACCCTTATGGCGGATGCTTTATCAATAGTATTTTGAAATTTTACCACACCTGGTGGCCCCAATAATTGATTAAGTCAAGCTCATGTTGTAGAAAGTCGAATGATGCGGACACATTTGTTACTGACTACTTTCTATCAGACTTCTGCCATGGCAACTTTGTGTATGTAATGAGCAACTATAATTATTTGATATGCTTAAATGTGTAATGTGACGTTTTAGCTCAGCTGTTGTGTAGCTGCTAGCTCCTCGTAGCCTACAGGTGTCTAAAGTGAAGCCCATAGTTATGTGTTTAACACAACTATGTGCTAAACCTAAACAATTGAAAATGTGGTATTTGGGTGTCGGTGTAATGTTTGGCAGCTACGCCGTGTCTTATCATTGCACCTAAGTTCTTTGGTTTTGTAGGCGAGACAGAGAGCAAGGGAACAATGTGGGACACTATTGTGTCCATCTTATACCATGCTAGCTGTTGCAAAGATAGGTCAACATGAGCAGCCACACCTTGAGTTCCAACATATATAAATAATCATAACATATGGCGAGTTGGGTGGCAGAACACACGGAAGCATCTCAGCCAGTCAGGGTTTTCACTGTTAGAGCAGTTGGATGTCAGCCATTCCTGTTGTTTCAGGCTGTGGTATGAGCTCATGGAGGAGCCTTGGTAGTGGTGTCGCAGCTTGGTGGTTGAGCCGTCAGGTAACACCAGGAAGGTTCCTTCTGTGCGATATTGAATGTCAGGGTACAGTCTGTAAAGGAGGTCATTACCAATCTGGCAGGGTGTGTGCAGGTCAATCACGAAGGGGTGCTTTAGTGTGTGTCCCGCAATCTGAACCGGAAGTGGTTTGGTCACAGGTAACCTTCTTGTGACCCCTGCGAAGCCTTCAACCTTTAAAGAGGAAGCACACAGTTTCTTTGGTACCTCTGCATTCAGAATCGAATGTGTGGCGCCAGTGTCAATCACGAACTGATAACATTGTCCGTTGACACTCATGTCCAGCAGGGGGCCAGTCTGTATCTCCTGCTGGGGCTCCTGCGGTGGGCGTCCTTTGCCACGCTTTTGTTTTCGTTTGTTGGCACTACGGAACCTTTCCTGTTCGGAAATGTTCGGACAGTCACGACTCCAGTGACCAGGCTGGTCACAGCCGAAACAGTTTCCACCCCGGACTGGCTTTGAAGCACCGTGTTGTCCACCACCCGAGTCCAACCGTCTGGTCGCACGTCTGTTGAAGATTCTTTCCTCCACCTGTTGGAACTCAGAAGCAAGGTCACCCAGTGCTGAATATACCCTAGCTGATTTTTTACTAATTAGTGCTTTTGACCTTTTATCTTCAGCGATCTGTAAATTAAGGAGTCGTTTCCTTGTTGCTCTGTCATTAGCCCTATTTTGCATGGGATGAATAAAATGTCCTGCCATATATTGTTTTTGGCACCGTGTATATCAGGGTTAACTTTGTCCAAAGTGTTTGGCCAAAGGTTCCCTCCCGGAGGTACAGGTGGGAAAGCAAGGTCAACAATGGCTTGCATGTATGCATCGGCAAGAGACTTAATTTGTAGTATGTCCAAAGTGTTAATGTCATGTGTCAAAAATGTCTGCCAGAGAAAATGGTCAGACGTGTACTAGGGGTTAATTTTCGGAGGCAGGATTAATCTTAGAGGGGCCGTGTTAATACCTCCTTCTCTTGTCACTGGAGTAGGGGGCGGTGGCCTAGTCAAAGTCTGGGCGGGTCGTTTGAATTGTCTTGCGCATGCGCGGCAGACAAAAAAACAATCAGTCAATTCTGTCATTAATCATCGGTTCTTTTGCTGCATTTCGTTTTTCCACGTAATCCCCGTTTACTTTTATCATACGCCAAACTCTTAAATTCTCTCCCTGAGTGTTCCATTTTCACCAGCGCACACACACACACACACACACACACACACACACACACACACACACACACACACACACACACACACACACACACACACACACACACACACACTCAGCAGCACACACACACACGAGCACGCGTAAGCACTCCCGCACACACACACACTCAGTAGCACACACACACACGAGCACGCGTAAGCACTCCCGCACACACACACACTCAGCAGCACACACACTCACACACACACACACACACACACACACACACTCAGCAGCACACACACACACGAGCACGCGTAAGCACTCCCGCACACACACACACTCAGCAGCACACACACACACGAGCACGCGTAAGCACTCCCGCACACACACACACACACTCAGTAGCACACACACACACGAGCACGCGTAAGCACTCCCGCACACACACTCTCACACTCAGCAGCACACTCTCTGCGTTTCACTTCACTATAAAACTTCCAGTTACTTTTTTTATTTATTTTTTATTTTTATTTTACCAGACGTTTGAGTTCACGACTTTTCGAGTATTATAAACTCCCTCTTAACCCTTTCAAGGAACGTTCTCCTTTTTTTTTTTTTTCCTCTACCTGCTAGTTCCATTGTCGACAACCGTCCATTCAATTGATCATTACACAGTAATGATTAATCACATTTTCCCCAGCCGCCATCACATTCTTGTCTGTCACACTCCTTGGCCATTGTGTCCATTTTTTTTTTCAGGGGCCTCGAACCCCTGAGGGCCTTTAACCCCCAAACCATACGGTGGCCTTTAACCCCGTACTTTTATCATACAATACGCAGCTAGAGCCTCTAACTCTAACCCGTGCAATTTATCGTACAATACGCAGCTAGAGCCTCTAACTCTAACCCGTGCAATTTATCGTACAATACGCAGCTAGAGCCTCTAACTCTAACCCGTTACTCTTTTAGGCGGCGACCAACTACCCAGGGTGAGCCACACCCGACTATTTGCTTACTCGTCAGTGAAGCAGCCCGTCACGGTAATCTTGACACAATGACGTGAGTGGTATTCACAACTTTTATGCAATGGTGGCTACGGCAAAATGCAACCAATCTATCAAAATGCAATCAATCAATCAATCAAAATGCAATCAATCTATCAAAATCACCACTCTGTGTCTGGGGTACAATTCTGTGTTTGACTTACAGACCTCAGGACAGACTCCTAATGCAGATTTTATCTAAAAAGAAAGGTTCTGCTTACCTTGAATTATGTTTTGGCCATGTGAGTCTGTCCAGAAGATTGCAAGAGAAGGTCCAATTGTCAGCGTGTCATCTCGGACGAAGCCCCCAAATTGTTGCGTTTGACCAGATGTTCCTCCAACTGGGATGTAAAACGCTGGTCAGTCCCAAGTTCCTTAGATGACATATAAACTGAACTCAAATGTACCACCAAGCACAGGATAGGTATTTTGTCATTTGTTGTCAAATATTTGAGAATAGAGACCAGCCTCGAACAACACATACGAATGCGTAGCCCAAGTCGATCTGACAACATCCCGGAATGCACTCTCCTCTTCAATATCCCCCCCCCGCCCTCACGGCCGCACAGATGCCCATTGTGTCCGTTATCTCAAGTCGGCCCGAGAAGGGAAGCAGGGAGGACTCCTCTTCTCTGCCTCCTACTTCAAGGCCGTCCACAGTGCAAGCACTTTGTCATGAGACGATCAAAACAATGAAAAGAGTACAAGATGGAACATTAGCTATTTAAAATATGACTATAGAAATATAGAAAGAAGTAACTCTTAATTATGGATAAATGTGGATATATGCATCCGTCGATATCCATGTGAGTCCCTTAAAGGTGGGTACCAAAATTACAGTGAAGGTACTTATTAATCAGACTTACTGACAGCGCCACCAAGTGGTTTATTTGTCAGAAATCTAGCAGCACAGTACGAGTGCATGTTACTATTTTGACATTTGTTTTGCTAATTTGAGCCACTTTATATCCAAATGTCTGCTTTAGCTAGTCTAAGATACTTGATTTGGTTAGCTTTTGAATTAGAATTTAGTGTAACTTATATCCAGCGAGTTAGCTTCTTATTGTTTATTTGCAAGACATTATTTATATTTTGAGTGAATCCAAGGCTACTTTTATCACAAATGCTTAATAATAGACGTTTGAAATAATGCATGTCATCGTTTTTTTTTTAGCTTCAGGCTAATTAGTTTCACATAGGTGAAACTGAGCTACATACGGGTTCTTCGAGCCATAGCAACCAGACTGCCGTTGAAAACAAACCGTTGCCATTACTCTTTAACCTGTCGACCTACGCTGGTTAAACCCTTCATTCTGCCTCCAAAATGCCGAAAAACTGTGTTGTTTTTGTTGTGCTAACCACAACTGGAAACAGGGAAAACAAAGGTTGTATTTTGTTCTGCCAAAGCGTGATAAAAGCCCACAGAGACGAGACAAATGGCTCGCAGCTTTACACCGGGAAAACGAGGACGGTTCTCACTGGAGTCCCCCAAAGTCCCGGGTCGTGTGTTCGGATCACTTCGTTTCTGGTAAATATAAGGAACAAAAATCCACCTTCTTAACCACAACTTGGCTATACCGTTCGTGCTAATGTTGTACTTGTTGAATTTGTACCTTATAACGTTCGACAGCTGAAGTTGTTGTACAAAAATAACATGCGGTATATACTATATAGTCTATAGCCTAGCTAGCTATTTTCGAAAACCGGACAACGAGAGGATACCAAAGGCAGCGTTAAGATGGACACCACCGGGAAAACGTAAGCCAGGGCGGCCAAAGAACACCTGGCGAAGAACAGTTGAAGGGGAGCTGAAAGAGATGAAGCACAGGGCGAGCACAGCAGCGAGATGAATGGCGTCGAGTCGTCAAAGCCTTATTTCCCATCCGGGAAGAAGAGGATTAAGTTAAGTAAGTAATATACTATATAGTCTATAGCCTAGCTAGCTATTTTCGAAAACCGGTTTCGTTTAAATTTGCACTTAACAGTTGGGTTTTTAAAAACCAATAAACCCTATAATTTTCATGTTGCCATTTAATCAACTTTTCAAGACAGTCGAAAAATGCTGTCTGCAAGACTTTTCAATACAAAGACATATATTTTGTACATTATTCGCCTGCTGTACTGCGCCTTCATAAGGCTACAACTTACAAGGACCAGGCTACTAGGGGTCAGTCTGCTTTCTTTTGGGGTTTTTTGCCGGACATTCCAGTATTATTTACCCGTAATCTTGGTATTACTTTCCTTATTAGGTTATTTTGCCACCTCCCCCTTCTCTGTTTAAACTCTCCTTTGTTGTACTTAAAAAATACATGTAGCCCTCAAATCTCTCAATATTTTATACACTAACACTTGATCTCGTTGTTGATAACTTCCGCGTCTCTTTCTTAGTAGCGCGCAGGCTAAGCTAACTAGCAAGCTAAGCTAAGCCTGAGAAGCTTTAAAGTTCACTGAGACGAGTCTGACGCAAATAATACATTTTCGTTTTTTCACACGATTTGCGAATAAGTAAAAATGCGTAAATGAAGGATTTAACGCCGACTTCCAAGCCACAACGCTCGTTAAATGCTTTTTCTGTCAATGCTGTGTTCGCTGTGAGCTGGTTTGTTTTCAACAAATTCCTGGTTGCTAGGGGATTGGTAGGCGGAAGTGACGTAGGTCCGCCCTCACCCATACCTGCAAATATGATGTCTGAGATTCACATGGGAGGATCCAAGATGGCACCGTGAACGGTCTTACATGCGGGAGCAGCATCTAAAAAAAAGAACATAATCCTGTGAAAAAGGCTCGTATATGATTTAAAAGAGACTTAATAGTTTCCCTATAATATTTAGTTAATTTTGTGTTTCATTTGGCTGGACTTAACGACTGCTCCTTTGAACTATGTCGACGTCTTCTGGCACGAAAAGGAAAGGTGTGGCGAAGAAAATGGCGGAAAATGCTACAACTTCAAACCCGCTATTTGGGAACTGCCATGACTATATTGTCGTAGAATTTCTGACCTTTTGACCTATATTTCTTGTCTTTTAAGAATGTCCGCTCATTTTCAATTCTCTTGTATTTTGTGCCATTGAATGGACCAGTTGTGGGACAAAAGTGAATATTAAGTCGTGCCAACCTGTCTACAGAATGTGTTGACTGTCTAAAGGATTCGAGTTGTTATGGAACAGATAGGGAAAACAACAAGACATTGACGCATTTAGATAACAAACAATGACGCACAAGAGACATATAAAAAATGGCAGAAGACCGGAACTCGACAGTGATTTTGGCTTGTGTGTGTCTTGTTTACTCCGGAGTAACATGTGGTCTGTCTGCACGGCCAACTTAATTCAACCTGCACTTCTGATAATGGGTAAATAAATTTGTTGTACTAAACTACTTTTGTTGCCTGCTTAAGCTTCGGACAATCCACTACACAAATTGGCGTCACGAACAGGATGGTTTAGAAGCTACAGGTCGACAGCCGCTCCCGCTCTCTCAGTCAGGCAGACAGTGTGCTGCACGCACGCATAACAAGGTAAGCGTTTTGCTTAAAGTGTAAACATTTTCTGCCTGGAGAGAGCCGGATCGATAAGACTAATTGCTGAATCTATTTTTGATAAAAGATAGGTTTAGTCAGGTTCTCCAAAAACAACCTGGAATGGGGTAAATTATGGTTGGATTGAGTTGTTTTACATGTGATCATTTGTCTGTGTGTTTGTTGAAAACTTGTGATTTCTTGTTTTTAACATAAGGGGATTGTTGATAGAATTTTGGTGGTTTGGAGTGTAGAAGCATAGACGATGTGAGACGAAAAATTTCTTTTAACCTCTTCATCCTCTGTCGTTGTTGGCAGAGGATGCTTTTTTCTGCAAGTATATTAGGTTAGCCGGAGTTGGACACAGCGAAATTTAAGGCAAGGTTGGCTAACTGGTGTGACATTTGGCCCACACAAATGTATGACGTCTATGAAGGTCCTACGTATCTGTCTATGTGGAAACTGCAGCCGGGTAAAAAGCCTGATATAAGGTGATCGTTCAGTGACTCCGGTAAAGGAGATCAACTGAGCCAAGTTGTCACGAATTTGGAAATTTGCTGCAGTATAAATGGATAGAGTTAAGGGCTCCATATGGTAGAGCCTTGGTGAAACTATATGGACTGACCAGACACGATGTACTGTAGAATTGGTGGGTGATTCCTGGTGATTCTACAGCGCCTTAGGCTGGTTATCCGTGTTGGTCAGGAAGGAAAAGCAGGGTTTGCTCCGCTAAACGGGTTAATCGCCGTTATATGAGTAAGAATGACCTGCGTGTGTTTGTTAATGAGACGGCCGATTCCACAAAAGCACGCGTGCATTAGTTGTTTATATTGGTCCGGACCAGGGGGGCGTGGTTTGTGGGATAAGTGTGTGTGTTTTTTTAAATTTATATATATATATATATATATATATATATATGCGTATTGTAATAACATTTGTGTAGCACCTAGTTTCTTATCTGTTTTAATTCCCCTCTGAAAAAATCAACCTCTCCTCCTCACCTCCCTCCCTCATGCTTTTGTGAGAGTTCCCTCACGCTTTTTTCGCACCCACGCTGATCTGCAAGAGCTGGGAAATTGTCGGTTATGTGTGTGCGTGTGAGAAAATAGACAAAGTTATGTACAGAAAACACATGAGTGAATGATCCATCCATATAATTATTTTCTTCCGCTTATCAAGAGGTTGGATCGCGGAGGCAGCAGCCTAAGCAGGGAGGCTCCCCCTCTTGGGCGCTGCGAGCGAATTCCAGTCATTTGAATTTACTTTTAACTGTGCTGGTGATTGTGACTGTGCGATATTACAGTTGTTTTACACACTGAGATTTTGAGTACGGGAAAAAAGGCTCTTGCTCGCTGGTAAATTCTCTGTGTGTGAGTGACTGTGTGACACATATAAAGAAGAAAAAAAAAAAGGAGTCTCAGCTGGGAGACATTTTGAGATAAGAGTGTGTCAGAAGTGGCGAGGCTGTGTGAGTGTCAGCTGTACGAGGCATTGGTTCGAAGAGGAGTGACACTGATAGCATTGAGCTGGGTTAGCATTGTGTTGGCATAGCATTGGGCTAGGTTAGCAAAAGTTTGCTTACTGAGGCATAGTAAGGCTAAGTTAGCATCTAGCTTGGCATTACTAAGTGTGGTTGAACAGTTATTCTCGGTCTGTAGAGTGTGCTAGTAGTAGGTGCTTGCTAAGTCCAGTAAAATAATAGATATATGGAAAATTATACGTTTAAATATCAATAAATAAATACGGATTGTGGGACATTGAAACATTGTTTAATTCATCATTCATTTATGTTTAGTATACTTTTTTGGTACAGCCTTGATGCTCTGCTGATCCATACAGTTCCTGTGGGAAGTTGCGACAAACACACACATCATAGATTAGGACACACTGTAACTTTGAATTAATAGTTATACAACAAATAAATTAATAATATTGAATTTAAATTTGATAAAGATAAATTGATTATACATTGACATTTGAATTTTTTTTAGGAATAAACACACAATAAAATAAAAGTTAAATTTATATTCTAAAACATCTAGGGGTATCTGTGCAGGCTGTGAAACATTGAGTCTGAAGAAGTACAGATAAGAGCCACTCAGCGCCATTGTCAAAACAAAACGTAGAGAAGCGTTAAACAAATTCTAATCAGAAGGAAGACAGACCAAAATATGAGAACTTAAGTAAACAAACAGCAAGTAAACCAGAAATAATAATGTAAATAAATAACAAAGAAAGCAAATTTCTATGTGACATTGGTGCATGTAGAATAACAAATAGAGAATAAAACTAAATGGAAATAACTGTCTGCAAGATGAGCATGACGTCATGAATTGTGCTCGGGTTAGTAATAGATAGATAGATAGACAGATAAAACGTTATTGATTCCTTCAGGAGAGTTCCCTCAGGAAGAAGAACTAAAAAGTAAACAGTAACTAATAAAGGTATAAATGGAAACAAAATAGAAAAATATTACAAGGAGAATAAAAATAGAACAGTAAAATAAGAGAAACTAGGCATTAACGACCATGATATAAAAAAGTATTGCACTGTTATTGTTTTGCATTCCCTGTCATCCTAGCCCCCCCAAAGAGGAGTTGTACAGTGTAATGATGTATGAGACAAAGGATTTTTTATAGGCTAAACCAGGAGGATATGGTGTTTCCGCCCGGACAAAAAAGGGGGGTACTTGAAGGTATGCCAAGGGGTACCTAAGATTTTAAATATTTTAAAATAGCGACAATTCAAAATCCTTTATAAATGTAATTATAAAAGAATAATTCTTCAACAAAATAAATATTTAGAATTAAGTTCACGAGCCCAGATGGATCTCTATTACAATATCCATCTTATTCTAAACGTGACCAAGACACAGGAAATGGTTTTGGATCCGAGGAAAGTGACTGACCATGAGCCAGTGGTCATCAAAAATCAGGAAATCACCCAGGTATCCTCATATAAATATTTAGGGATTCATATTGATAATCTTCTCTGCTGGAAGACACATGTTGACAAACTGTGCAATAGACTGCAACAGAGGCTATATTTTTTGCGAAGATTAAGATTGTACGGTGTAAGCAGCCACATCATGATGATTTTCTACCGTGCCATTGTAGAGAGCATCATTAGATACGGGATCACCTCATGGTTTGGCAACCTAACCGTTAAGCTAAAAAGCAAACTGGCCGGCATGCATAAAACGGCAATGAAAATCGTAGGGAGGAAAGAATATGAGCCTATACAGAGCATCTATGAGCAGGCAGTTAGGAAAAAAGCTAAGAAAATTATTTCCAACTCACAACACCCACTCTTCCCTGAATATAGAACCCTGCCATCAGGGAGAAGACTCCGGGTCCCACTATGCAAATCTAACCGCCTTAAATTATCATTTGTCCCAGCCTCCATTAAGCTGACCAACAATGTGCAATAGAATGTTAATACATAGGTTAGCACTTTTTTAGCACATAGCACTTTAGCACATAGCACTTTAGAACTAAGCACTTTAGCACATAGCACTTTATCCATGAGCTCTAGTACAATGCACACTGGTACTTTATCTTTATCTCCATACTGTAGATTTTATGCCTACATCAAAGTGCCACCTATGTCTATCAAGCTCCATGTTCTCATGTTTAAATGTTAGTTATCTGGTTGTGGTTGTGTCTGTGCTTGTGTTTTTGTTTTTGTGTATGTTAAGAAAGCAATGATGCTCTGTGCCCAAGACAAATTTCCCCGCGGGGACAATAAAGTTGAACCTTGAACCTTGAACCTTGACCTTGATATCCAAAGAAGGTTGATGATTGATTATATGTATAGAAATTTTGATTATAATTTAATCACTTGCTTAATTTTTAAAACGTTTTAGTTATTCTTATATTTTTTTTTTTTGTCCAAATAAGTCAAGTAAGACCACAACAAATGAGCAATATGGTGCACTGTTATACAATCTAATAAATCAGAAAATGATGACATTATGCTGTATTTTATTTCTTTATTTTACTGGGGAAAAAGGTTGAAAACCACTGCCCTAAATCATATCTAAAGCTAAAATTATTTTATAAGACTGATTATTTTGGATTATTGTGTTTGTATTGTGAGAGAAGGAGAGAAAGTGAGAGAGAGAGGAAGAGAGAGCAGGTGAAAAAACAGATTGAGGGTGAAGAGGATGGTTTGAGAAAATATGGGAAAAGGATGTTTATAACCTTACGTTATGTGAATGGTTTCTAGGAGAACAGAAAATAGAAACATTGTGTGAAGTGTAAGGAAGAGATGGATACAGGATGTTGTTTGTAAAGGAAAACGAAAGTGAAGAAAAGATGAGAAAGTGACAAATGGAGGTATTCGTAAATGGTATGCTGTTGATTGTGGTTAGCTGCAAGTTTGTTTAATTGTTTGTTTGTTTAGTTGTTTGAGTGAAAGGGGAAGAAATCAATAGGAATAATTACATGCAAAATGGAATAAAACTATGAGTGCGATAGATAATGAATGAATAGATGAAATAAGTTTATTTTGGTCATATGATCAACCATCAACCAATTTGTGTGAGCAGTTTAACAGTAAATTAGACATATTAACAATCATACACATTTACACACAGAAAAGAAAAGAAAAAAGAATGACCGAAAAAAGAATAGGCGGAAGCCAAAGCTTATATTGGCCTATGATATACATTTACTGAACATTAAATTACCTGGAACATCAACGTTAAAAGGTGAAAGTAATTGTTACTATATTTTTTAATGTTCAAAAACCTTTACCTTTCAAGGGTCTCCAAAACCATAACAAAAAACTACATGTGTTCAGCTCATCACTGAGGATGGTACATTATTTAACTCCTAAAATTGAAATACATTTGTGTTTTTATTTTATTTTACTTGACCTATTTCAAAAATCAATATCCCCCGTAAATGATAGTGTCTCCTCATAATGTAAACAAGCTAAGAATACAAACTGGAAGGCTGTTGTTCTTTACTCTGAAACATAATTGCCATTGTTTTAAAATTAAATTATCCGAACATTTAACACATTATGACTTATAAAAAATAGATTGGTATGATCATAACAATAATGCTTTGTGTAATATTGAAATGAGCCTTTTAATTTTAAGTATTGGGTCTATATTTCTTCTATAAACATTTCCCCAAACTTCAAAACAATATTACATATGGAAAAATAAATTAATAATATAACATGTGCAGACATTGCTTATTCAGCATGTGTTTAACTTTATACCGAATAGCAATGGATTTGGATATTTTTCTTTTATATGTTCAATATGCGGCTTCCAACATATTAATGATCAATTACTATTCTCAAGAATGTAGTTCATGTACTCTGTCAATTTCCACTTGATTCAACTTTAATTTGTGTTTCACAATTTGACTTTGCACCCTGGACAGGTCGCCACCTCATCACAGGGCCAACACAGATAGATAGACAGACAACATTCACACACTAGGACACATTTAGTCTTATTAATTTCTACATATTGAGATCTATTACTTAAAATAACTACTTAACCACTGTTGTGAAACACTTTTACTTTATGGGAGTATTGGGATAGGATTGAGGAAGATGTCTGCTGTGGTGGTGGTTAGTTTGGAAATTAATTTAATAAAAGTAACTTTAAAGTGCAGTCTGACATTTTAGTTTGGAGTAATTTATAGTTTTATTTAGACATTGCGGTGCACCATACCATACGCCCGGGAATCGTTTTTGGTGATTTGGCTCCCAAAATTTTTTGTGGTCTTTGGTGTGACTCGGCCGGGGTTTTGGGCTTGCGACCTGCCGATTTCAGGGCGGACACTCTAACCACTAGGCCACTGAGATGAAGTAGGCAAACCAAATCTCAACAGCTTTCAGTTAGCTATAGATTTTGAGAGTATAATGCGAATAACTATAACTTTACATCTGTTTGCTGTGAATAGTGTTGAATAATAATTACAAATAACAGCCTACATTAATAATTAGAATAAGAGCCGATATGTAAAGTGTTAAAAAAGAGGAGAAGTGTGATTACGCCTGGCGCTTAGAGCATGGCCTTGTGTGTTTGTTGGGACTAGGTTGGATAACCAGTCGGAGACAGGCAAGGCAAGGATATGCAGCTTTGTTTGTGTGGCGTTTTTCATGCAACAAAGTGAAATGAAAGAAAATAAAAGCAAAATTAAAATGCAGACAATAAAAATAAAAACAGTGCGGACGTTAAAAGTTAAAAGATTAAAAGATTTAGCTGAAAGATAAGGAGAAACGTGAATAAATACATTCTTTTGTTTTGGAGAATATCACGTACAGCAGGAGGTCAGAGTGCAAGCATGACAGCTTGCTCGCGCCTACTGATAGACAAATGATAGTTTAAATTAACTCATAGATAATCTTTAAGTGAATTAAAAGGGTACTTAAATACACATGAAGTAGTACGTATAATCTTTGAATTAAGGTTATTGATTAGCAATTAATGGGATAGTTAAGACTGTAATTTTAAAACGTGATATGCAAAATTGAACTAACCGAGAGGATATGAAAACGATGGGTGTACATGTTTTGAGTTCCTAATTCTGGAGGAAAAAAACCTCAACAAAACGTAAAACCATACAGACGGACTTGGGTGGTAGCCACGGTTGTGCTAGGTCAAGCGAGGGTGGAAAGGATGTGCAGCCGGGGGACTGCCAATCTGAACAAGACAAGCTCCAAAGTTGTAGCCAGAACATGCTCACAAAAAATACAGGTGTGACAGCAGGACGAACAGCAGGATACAAACAGACCCCTGCTGGACATAAGTGTCAACGGACAATGTTCAACACAATCTTTGAAGCATTCCTTTGTGGTCAACCTGCACACACCTTGTAATGACCTGCTTACGAACTGTGCCCTGACAATTCAATGCCGCACAGAAGGAACTTCCTGATGTTGCCTGACAGCACGACATCAGCTGACAACTACTGGGGACGCCTCCCAGGAACGAGTGGAAGACGGGGACTGCTCCAACTGTCCTAGCACTGGCTGACGGAGGTGCGTCCGTGTGTCCTGCCACCCAAACCGCCAAAGTGTATGATCACCAATCAGACGACTCATAATAGGAGCCTTTTGACTCTTATATATGGTGGGACTCAAGGTATGGCCGCTCATGTGAACTATCCTTACAACAATTAGAGTGGTATAAGATGGACAACTAATGACCCACATTGTTCCTTTGCTCTCTGTCCTGCCTACGAAACCAAAAATGTAGGTCAAATGATAAAACAGGGCGTAGCTGCAGCTGATTGAACCAATACGCTAATACCACATTTTCAATTATTTCGGTTGTCTGTTAAAAACATAGCTATTGGTTGCAATTTGGACATTCCTGTTGTAGGCTATAAAGAGCTAGCAGCTACACAACAGCTGAGCTAAAACAAAATTTAAGCATATCAAATAATTGTAGTTGCTTATTACATACACAAAGTCGCAGAGAGACAGAAGTCTGTAGAAAGTATTCAGTAACAAACGTGTCCGCATTATTAAACTTTCTACCACAGGAAACATACTGAACAAATACAGCAGTTACTGTCAGACTCTAATCCAGATTACCGTGTCTATCAGAGACATGGTTAAAACCCACAACAACTTTTGTTCTAATTAATGTACCGGGGGACAAGATTACAGAAAATACAGATCGAGTGACAAAGGGGGGAGGAATTATGATTTATGAAAGGGAAAACATTAAAAGTAGATCAATTTGAGTATGTTGAAATTAAAATCACAATTTCCTCAGAAATGTATTTCAAGGTAATTGTAGTATACCGACCGACCACAGCTAAAGACATTTTTCTTGATTCATTTTCAGACATCCTCAAACAGCATAGTATGAAAGAAGTAACGTCATGGGGGACGTTAATCTGGACTGGTTAAATAAAACATGTAGAAATAAACTTAAGGATATTATAAACGGCTTCTACATGATACAAATGATAAGCAGCCCTACTAGAATTACAATTGGATGACAAAAATCAAAGAGATCATCTGTAAATACACTAATACAAAACCAGAAAGAAGAGTGAAAAAAAAAATAAAAATAAAAAAAAATAAAAATACCTTGGATTAATAAAACAATTTGGATTCTAATAAGACATCGGGACTCAGCTCTCATAAGAGCAATTATAACAGGTCTAAATACAGATCGTATGATTTTAAAAGTTTGGAGGAACAAAAGTTACAATGTTTATGCGGAAGTCTAAGACTGACTTTCACTTAAAATTAATCAAAGCTGCAAAAGGGAACATTAGAAAGTTATGGAAAACCAGATACAAACTTACGGAAAGAGAGCAAACAAGAAACAACACTATAACATTAAATATCAATGGCGCTACTATCGCAGACAGTCTGGACATAAGTAATAATTTTAATGAACATTTCATCCAGTCTGTACAAACCCTGAATAAAATATCCCTCAAAATCAGTGCAAATAATTGTCATTTATTCAGGATGGACTAATTTTAGAATTAACAAATGAAACAAAGTTAAACAAAATCTTCACTGCATTATCAGACTCACGATCTAGAGATATATATATGGGTTGGACACTATCTTCCTAAAAACATATAAGGATTGTATTATTGCTCGTATAACAACGATTGATAAATAAATCAATAACGGAAAACACTTTCCCTACCACGTCGAGAAACTGCTACTATGATTAAATCCATAAAGCAGGAAATAAAGAAGACCAGAACATGTACAGACCAATTAGCCTTCTCCACGTTATAACAAAAGGAATAAAAAATTTGAAGTTAAAAAGTGGCTTTGGAGCAATCAAGGCTGCTCAGACGGTCACTAAGAGGGGCATTATGTTGACACATCAATTTAATGAGTATTATATTTATCCATGAGAGCATTTTTGTTGTAAATTGTGAGGTATGGCTGTTAAAAGCTTGGTTGTTGTTACGAATGATGACAGATGTGAACAAGAGCATGTATTGTCTTTGTGTGATGATGTAAATAAGGTGTGGTTGTATTGTATATTAAGAATGTGTCCATGAAGGGGCATTTTAGGATTTCTCTTAATCTGATTACATGCTACAGTATGATTATTTTTGATTAATTATTGATTATTATGAATGTATATATTTATTATGATTAATTAGTGTCATAATTTTATTGCTTGATTTGTGGATCCCCTTAATTTAGGTAGCCAGGGACTACAGATGGAAAGTAGCTATTTAGATATAATCTGGTACAGAACACATCTGTTTCTGAACTTAATGTTTCTGTGCATTGTCCCATCATAGATAGACTAAATTAAATACAACTATTTAGTGAATTATTGAGGCCACAATAATTCACTAGGTGTTGTAAAATATCAAAGTACTATTGCAAAAGCGAACAGTGACCTCAAACATGACCTGTCCTCCGCCTCTGTTCTTGTTGCGCTTGACTATCAGCTGTCTTTTCTTTTTCTTGGATGTTTCTGAAACTACTAATACTACTACTACTATTACTATTACTATTACTACGACTAACACTGTCCCTGTGAGAGGGACAGAGGGGGGAGGTGAGTTTGGATTGGGTCAAGTTTGAGCGTGTTGAGGTTTTATTTAATCAATATGATCAATCCGGTACAAGGATAAAGGAACGTAATGATTTAGATTGACAATTGCAGCGGTTGGCGAAAGCAACCCCAACCTCAAAAGAGGGTGCCAATTCAGTAATTAAATGTTTTGTGAATGATCTAATATCCCGACATGGTTTCCCCAAAAAGATTAGGTCAAACAACGGCACCTATTTTAAGAAAACAGGTTAATCTTCTTCAGTCACAAGATCAGCACTTCTCAGGACCAGCAGCTTCCTAGGAAGGTGGAAAGACCATGAGACCAAAATGGTAAGTTTGCAAAATGTAGAATTTGTGTGCCAGTTCCTCTGTGCAGATTTGAGGATGAAAGAAGCCACCCCAGATTCCCTTGCACTCGCTAAGAGGGGCACGGTCAAAGCCGATCCAGGACCAACACCCGATACCTGACTGGAAGGAACCGAGAGGAGAGACAACACCTTGCCAGCGATGACGAATATGTGTCCGTCGGGACTCCAGCAGCTGTGGAAGGAGGCCCTGAAGCAAGCCGAGGGCCTGGACCAAAGCCCCACGCCCCATACTCTGCCCCAGCCTTCCCCAAAGCCCCCACGCCCCATACTCTGCCCCAGCCTTCCCCAAAGCTCCCACAGCTCCAACTTTTTCTCAGCTTTTCCCCAATTTCGGCCAGCACGGACATGCCATTGCACAGTCTGCCCAATGGACTGAACCACACCCCAAGAAGAGACAGAGACAGACTGTTTGAGTGGATCTCTTTCTTCACCAGGGCAGCCGAAAGCCCAACGAGGTGTCGGCAGGCCACCAGCCTGTGGCGCCACCGAGCCATCTATACGAGCTCTAATCGAACATGGACTCATACGAAATTCAGTTGTGTGTTCAAAATCAATTGATAATTAACAATATTGGTAACTACATTCATTGCAAATGCCGGGAAAAATATTTTTGCAAATGTCTTACAGTCATAAGTCTGTATACATTCATCTATTTATGTTCAATGATGTTCATGATCAAAGTATTTGTTATTCCTTTACTAAATCAAAGGGTGGGCCACTAATTGTGTTCTGTGAGATGGTTTTACTGCAGGCTGGTAACAGCGATCGCTCTGAAGGAGGGTCATAGACGGAATTTTTGCCTCGTATAAAAACATTGAGGTTTTTGCCTCTATCTTTGGTAGAGATTTAACTAGTGGTCTACATCAGAAATTGTTTTGGTCCAGGGTCTTAAGACCCTGGAAGGAGGGTATGTCGTAGAATTTCTGACCTTTTGACCAATATTTCTTGTCTTTTAAGAATGTTCGCTCATTTTCAATTCTCTTGTATTTTGTGCCATTGAATGGACCAGTTGTGGGACAAAAGTGAATATTAAGTCGTGCCAACCTGTCTACAAAATGTGTTGACTGTCTAAAGGATTCGAGTTGTTATGGAACAGATAGGGAAAACAACAAGACATTGACGCATTTAGATAACAAACAATGACGCACAAGAGACATATAAAAAATGGCAGAGGACCGGAACTCGACAGTGATTTTGGCTTGTGTGTGTCTTGTTTACTCCGGAGTAACATGTGGTCTGTCTGCACGGCCAACTTAATTCAACCTGCACTTCTGATAATGGGTAAATAAATTTGTTGTACTAAACTACTTTTGTTGCCTGCTTAAGCTTCGGACAATCCACTACAATATCATCAATGGGGACGGCATGAGAATGAAGAAGTTTTTCCTTCCCTGCCAGTTACACCGGAGAAGCCTCCCACCAAGAAAGGTAAAGATGAAATGGGCAATAGTGACATTGTTGCTACGCTATCCGTGTTAATTAACGCCCGCTCAGACGAGCTGAGCGCCCGCTCGGACGAGCTGAGCGCCCGCTCGGAGCCCCGCTCAGATGAGCTGAAGGAGTTGATCCAGGCCAATGCCATTCAAATTGCTAGTGGAAATGCTAAAGTGGAACAAGTTTGCAAACAAGTAAGCGAGATTATGGGGAGAGTTTCTGGGCTGGAACTGGCTGTGGAGGGGGACAAGAAGCTAATCAATGTACTTCAAGAACACATCACAGATATGGAGAGATATTCGAGACGATGGAACCTGAGACTGCATGGTGTGGCCGAGCGTGTGGAGGACCGAGATGTACGTGAAGAGGTGATCCGAGTCTGCCAGGCTCTGCTGCCGTCTGATGCTGAACGGCTCCCGAATGTTATCGACACCGTGCACCGCTTAGGAGTGAAGAAGCCGAAAGGTAACAGGTGTGTGTTACTGCAGTTTTCCTCCCGGGTGCACAGAGCTGCAATCTGGGCCGCTGCAAAGAATTCCTCTTACCTGCGAGGCAACGGGCTGCGCTTCGCCGAGGATCTCTGTAAAGTCGACAGAGAAGCAAGAATGAAGTTATGGCCACTGGTGGATGAAGCTCGCAAGGCAGGGAAAATTGCCTACTTTGTAGGTGGTCGGGCATTTATTGAGAAAAAAGAAATCCCTCTTCCAGTTTGAAGATACACCTTTCAGACATTAACTTAGTCTGGACTTTACTTTGTTAAAAGAGGATGGATAGATGAAGAGTTACAACTTACGCACGAGCCAGTTTTTTGCACTTTTCTGAATATTAATATGATGTTGTTCCCGCAGCGTCTAGTTGCTTTGTTTCTAACTCAAAGCAATTTCTAATTCTAAATCATTTTTGTTTAAGCTTGTCTTTATCTGTAGTTTCTCTCAACGCCAGGGGGTTAAGGCAGAACTTGAAGCGCAAAGCTTTATTCTTATTTCTTAAACAATGTAAAACAGATTTATGTTTTTTACAGGAGACACACAGTATGAATGATGATGTAAAGTTCTGGAGATCTCAATGGGGTAATGAGATATATTGCTCTCATGCATCACAGCGCTCTGGTGGAGTTGGCACTTTCAAAAACAATATTACAGGAGTCCTATTGCATCGTAGTGACTATGACAAAAATGGCCATTATATTTGTCAGGTTTTTGAGATTCAGAAAACTAACTTTATAGTTGCTAACATTTATGGATATAACTCGGTGCCCGACAATACTATTTTATATAATGAGGTGGAAAATAGAATTCTACACTGGCTTGCCAAATTTCCAAATGCTTATATACTTGTAGGAGGTGACTTAAATACTGTCATTGACAATTCACTTGATAGATGGCCACCAGGCTCTCAAAATAGTGTCAGCTCAAATCTAAAGTTACTAATGCAAAGGCTTGATCTAATTGATTCCTGGAGATATAAAAATCCTGATAAGACATCCTTTACCTGGTCTAACAAGTCAGGCTCAAGAATCTAGAATCGACATGTGGTTAATTTCTAAATCACTGCAAAACAATGTTACTGTTCAAATTCTCTCCACTCCTTTGACTGATCATAGAGCTATACAGATTCACATCTCTCTACATCCCTCTCACAATTGTTTAAAAAGCTCATACTGGAAACTCAATAATTCGGTTTTATGTCATGAAGCAGTTAATAATAGAGTTAAAATAAGCAGTTAAAATAATATAATTGTTTTTTAATAAAGCCAAAACCCAAAACAATTATGGTAGTAATTGGGAACTCTTTAAATATGAGGTAGGTAAATTTATTAGAAAATATTGCAGTAATCTAGCTAAGAATAAGCGTTCTGAGGAAGAAAATGTGATTTCCATCATTACTGCATTATCCTCTTAATGTCCAGATAATATGTCAGCAGAAGAAAAAGAAAGTCTCTTAGAAAACCAAAATAAATTAGACAAAATGTATCAATCGAAAGCAGAAGGAGCCTTTGTAAGATCTAGAAAACAATGGCTGGAGGAAGGTGAACAAAATTCTGCGTATTTCTTTCGTTTAGAAAAATCGCAGGCTCAAAACAACACCATTGATCAACTGAAAATAAACGATTTGATTTGCAATGATGCAAAACAGATAGCAAATTATTGTTCTCAAGTTTACAAAAAATTATACAATAGTCAATACTGTGAAAGTGATGCTATTTCGTTTATGGATGCCTTAACTGAAACTAAGTCAATCAGCACAGCTGACCAGGGATTCTGTGACCGTCCAATCTGTCTCACGGAAGTAGTGGAATCGATTAATAGTTTAAAAAATAACAAATCTCCTGGGGTGGATGGTATTACATCTGAATTCTATAAAATATTTTCAAAAGAGCTAGCTCCTTTCTTACTAGAAGTGTTTTGTGAAAGTATTGATACAGGTGCCCTTCCTCCAACTTTAACACAAGGCCTCATTACCCTTATACCCAAACCAAACAAAGATTTACTGATTATTGATAATTGGCGTCCAATTAGCCTCCTAAACAATGACTATAAGATTGTGGCTATTATTTTTTCTAAACATTTAAAATTGGTTCTGGATGACATAATTGATGAGACACAGTCAGGATTTATGAGAGGGAGACACATTTCGAATAATATCAGGCTTGTACTTGACATACTGGATTACCCAGAGGTCATTAATGATGAAGGCTTCCTGCTTTTCCTGGACTTCTACAAAGCTTTTGACTCGATCGAACATGAATTTATCTTCCGGACACTTGACAAATTTGGCTTCGGCAATTTTTTACGCAAAACAATCAAGACTTTGTACTGCAATGGCAATAGTTCGATAAAGCTAAAATCTGGTACATCCCCAAGATTCGAATTAAAACATGGGATACGGCAAGGTTGTCCTATTTCTCCATATTTATTTTTGTTAGCCACCCAATTGCTATCGGTTCATATAAAATCTAGCTGTTTAAAGGGGATATCTATATTAGACAGAGAAATAACTATCAGCCAACTGGCTGATGACACAACACTCTTTTTGAAGGACTCTTCTCAAATTCCTCTTGCCTTGGATGTGATTCATGTTTTTTCCTTGGCTTCTGGTCTCCGTCTGAATGTGAATAAGTGTGAACTAATGGCTGTGAAGAGATGTGAAATGATGTCTATATGTCAAATTCCAGTTAAGGATAGTATTAATTACCTAGGAATACTTATCACTAAAAATCAGAGTTCTAGATCGGTCTTGAACTTTAATCCAATTGTAGAAAAAACTAAGAAAAGATTTAACCAATGGCTACAGAGAAATTTATCCTTAAAAGGCAGAACCTTGCTTTCCAAAGCAGAAGGTATCTCCAGGCTTACGTATGCGGCTATTTCTTTAGATGTTAACCAAAAAATATGTAAAACTATTGACAAAATACTTGTTGACTTTGTTTGGAAAAACAAAATTCATTATATTAAGAAATCTGTTATAATGAACAATTATAATCAGGGTGGTCTAAACTTTCTGGATTTCACTACACTAAACAACACCTTCAAGATTAATTGGATAAGACACTATTTGAAAGACCCTACCTCAATTTGGAACTTCATTTCTCATCATGTATTTTCTAACCTTGGAGGCCTAAAATGTTTGCTATTGTGTAACTACAACATTGATAGGATTCCTGTTGCTCTTTCAAACTTCCACAAACAAGCCCTTCTGGCATGGTCTCTTATATACAAGCACAATTGAAACTTTGCTTTGATCAGAAAAATAACAGAAAAATCCGCAGCTTATTCCAAAATTATTGTGTGTCTGTCTCCTATGTAATTGCGCTCTGGAATAATATTGTGAATGACATCTGCTGGGTCAAAACATGGTCCCTTCCTAACAGGTATTTACTTACCAACAAAGTCAAAGAGATATCTTTTAAAATCATTCATCGTTATTACCCTGTAAAGACTGTGATGGTTAGATACAAGGACATTGATGTTACCTGCACCTTATGTAACATGCATCCAGAGACTGTTTACCACCTGTTTTGGACTTGTGAAAGCACTCGATCACTATGACAGGGCATCTGTCGCTTCATCCTGGACAATATTCTTGACAAATTTGTGCTTTGTTTTAAAGATGTGATATTTGGTTTTACACTATATGAACAAAAATTTGAAAAGGAATTTTACCTTTGCAACCTCATTATACTATTGGCTAAGTTTTATATTCATAAATGTAAATTTCTCAATACCCGACCTGTCTTTTGTGCCTTTAAAAAAGAGTTAGAACTGTACATTAAGACACTCTCTACCTCTAGCAACCAGAAAGCTGTGAAGACGATTATGCTGTGTTCCAAATTTGAGTTGTTTACTGAAATTGAGTGAGCCTATGGCTTTGCACTTTGTTTAAATTATATATATGTTTTTTTGCATTCTATTTTAGTTACTTTGAATTTATAACCCCCTGGCCCTGCTTTGTATTCTTTTTGTACTGTTTTGTACTACTTTTGTACTTATTTGATTGTTGAAATGTTAAAATGTATAAATAAAACTTTAAAAAAAAATAAAATAAAAAAATATATATATATGATGTCTGACAATGGCTATCAAGGTTCTTCATAACGTGGTGGGGGAAAAAAACCTAAAACATAAAATTAGATCATAAATGTTGGCCACTTAATGTAAAAAGTGTAGTTTATAAATTATATGTACGACCACCCGTTATTAAAAGATTAGCATCACACATGCAGGTAAAGTTGCCTAAGGCTAAGTAATAGTCGAGGTTGTAGTTGTACTGCCCTCTAGAGTACTGGCATGGTTACAACAACAGTACGCTGTGTAAAACAGTGTTTTTCAACCTTTTTTGAGCTAAGGCACATTTTTTTCATTGAAAAAATCCCGAGGCACACCACTAGCAGAATATCAGCAGCCGATATTGACAGTAAAAAGTTGTTCTCGCAATTGTTGGATATAAATTCAAACCATAACCAAGCATGCATCACTATAGCTCGTCTCAAAGTAGGTGTACTGTCACGACCTGTCACATCACGCTGTGACTTATTTAGAATTTTTTTGGTGTTTTCCTGTGTGTAGTGTTTTAGTTCTTGTCTTGCGCTTCTATTTTGTTGTTGACTGTCATGTCATGTATGGACGTACTTTGTGGATGCCATCTGCTGCTCCACACGCTGTAAGTCTTTGCTGTCGTCGAGCATTCTGGTTTTGTTTACTTTGCAGCCAGTTCAATTTTAGTTTTGTTTTGCATAGCCATCCCTAAGCTTCAATGCCTTTTCTTAGTGGCACGCGCCTTTTGTTTATTTTTGGTTTAAGCATTAGATACCTCTTTACCTGCACTCTGCCTCCCGCTGTCGTCTGCATATTGTGATCACGACAAACCATTTTCCGGACATCCACAAAGCAATTAGCTACCTGCTGCCACCTACTGATATGGAAGAGTATTACAGGGTTACTCTGTCACGCTCTAGACAGCACAGACACTCAACAACGGCACATTATTTGCGGATTATAATTACTGGTTTGCAAAAAATATTTTTAACCCAATTAGGTGAAATGACATCATCTCCCACAGTACACCAGACAATATCTCACGGTACACTAGTGTGCCACGGCACAGTGGTTGAAAAACACTGGTGTAAAAGACACATGATAACGCTGTACTGGATAGATTTATTTTCCAGTGTTGTACAATAACTACGCAGTTCACAATGTAGCTTGAAATACAATCATTTGTGAAAAACATCTTACTATGATGTATAATAATAGGTTTAAAAAAATAGTGTTGCTATGCATACAAACTCCAGTAAATGATGTTGAAGAGCAGGTAAGCCAGGGGGAATAAAACTCTTGAGTAGGAGTCAATCATATAACTGTTGCTCATTATGAAGCTGAGGTTGTGTTTTAAAGGATTCTTGCGGCGTAGCCTGGTGCCCTCCGTGGGGCCCGACACGGTGGAGTTTCGTGACTGCGTGTTCCTGTCTGTGTTTGCCGTGCTGGAGACCTCTGGGAAAGAGGTCAGGTCGATGTCGTTGTCATGGAAACAGCCGTCGAAAGCCATGGCCTGGGTGGCGTCGAAGGACGCTGGGGTCTGAAATAGACACAGCAAGGAGAGGAGGGTTGTGTTTTTAGGTTATGCAAGCTGATCCAGATGGTGCAAAAAAAAAGATTTTCTGTGGGTCAAATGAGTCGCATGAGATTTATGGAAATATTACAGTAAAAAAAAAAAAGGGTGCATCAGCGACCTTTGCCCTCTTGAGCTTCTTCATCTCTTCCACTGTGGTGAAATAGTTGACGGCGGCATACTCGATGACAGAGAGAAAGACAAAGAGGAAGCTAGCCCACAAGTAGATGTCCACAGCTTTGACGTAAGACACCTGAGGCATTGAGGCGGACACACCGGTGATGATGGTGGACATTGTCAACACCGTGGTGATGCCTGGATGCAAGGAGCACAGCAGGGCACTCGTTACAACATATGTGTTAGTTTATTTCGAACAAGCATACAATTACAATATGACACATCACATGTTTTTAGAGTCTTATTACAGCAGGTCCGAAAAGGAGTAGGAAGAAGCAGAGCTTATTTAATCCTAACCCTTTTCATATCGTAGCAATTTCTAACACAATTGTTTGTACTCAGCTTGTAACACAACAGTGAATAAATGAATAGATGAGTAGATAAATAAATATATAGACAAACGAGTAAGTTAGTAAATATTAAATACATAAATAAACAATAAATAAGTTATTATAAGGAAATAGATAAATAAGTGGTAATTCCCATAATGAGATGAATAAGATAATGACATTTTTCAACGAGGCTCAAGATGTTTGTCAGGATTCTTCTTCTTTGTGAACATTTTGAGTTTGAACAGTTTTGTTAAACTGGGTCATATTATTACATTGTTTCACTTTGCTTAATCCATTCCATAATTCAATTACACATACTGATATACTAAAGGTCTTAAAAGTGTTGTACGTGCATACAAATGTTTTGAATGACATTTTTCTCTAAGAAGAATTGTTGTACATTCTTGGGTAGCAGGTTATAGATTGCTTTGTGCATAATTTGAGTTGTTTGCAATGCACCAACTCATTGAATTTGAATAATTTGCTTCAATAAACTGCGATGAGATGGCGACTTGTCCAGGGTGTACCCGTCTTCCGCTCAAATGCAGCTGGGATAGGCGAGACCCTGAGAGGGTCAAGCAGTAAAAAATGGATGGATGGATGATTCAATAAATAAAAAGGGTTTGAATGTCCTCAATAGCCAACGTTATGTATTATTCTAACTGACTGCTTTTGTAACATTATTAAATGAATTCAAGCGCTTCTCAATACTTTATTATATGATATTTTATATGAAAAATTTCAGTTTATTTTATCATCTATTATTAAACCCCAAAATTTTATTTATTTTACCCTTTTTAATGTCTACGCCAGGGGTCACCAACCTTTTTGAAACCAAGAGCTACTTCTTGGGTACTGATTAATGCGAAGGGCTACCAGTTTGATACACACTTAAATAAATTGCCAGAAATAGCCAATTTGCTCAATTTACCTTTAACTCTATTTTATTATTAATAATTAATGATATTTACACTTAATTGAACGGTTTAAAAGAGGAGAAAACACGAAAAAAATGACAATTAAATTTTGAAACATATAGTTCATCTTCAAATTTGACTCTTTAAAATTCAAAATTCAACCAAAAAAAAGAAGAGAAAAACTAGCTAATTCGAATCTTTTTGAAAAAATTTAAAAAAGAATTTATGGCACATCATTAGTAATTTTTCCTGATTAAGATTAATTTTAGAATTTTGATGACATGTTTTAAATAGGTTAAAATCCAAACTGCACTTTGTTAGAATATATAACAAATTGGACCAAGCTATATTTCTAACAAAGACAAATCATTATTTCTTCTAGATTTTCCAGAACAAAAATTTTAAAAGAAATTCAAAAGACTTTGAAATAAGATTTAAATTTGATTCTACAGATTTTCTAAATTTGCCAGAATAATTTTTTTGAATTTTAATCATAATAAGTTTGAAGAAATATTTCACAAATATTCTTCGGCGAAAAAACAGAAGCTAAAATGAAGAATTAAATTAAAATGTATTTATTATTCTTTACAATAAAAAATAAAAAAATTACTTGAACATTGATTTAAATTGTCAGGAAAGAAGAGGAAGGAATTTAAAAGGTAAAAAGGTATGTGTTTAAAAATCCTAAAATCATTTTTAAGGTTGTATTTTTTCTCTAAAATTGTCTTTCTGAAAGTTATAAGAAGCAAAGTAAAAAAAATTATGAATTTATTTAAACAAGTGAAGACCAAGTCTTTTAAATATTTTTTTGGATTTTCAAATTCTATTTGAGTTTTGTCTCTCTTAGAAATAATAATGTCGGGCAAAGTGAGACCAGCTTGCTAGTAAATAAATACAATTTAAAAAATAGAGGCAGCTCACTGGTAAGTGCTGCTATTTGAGCTATTTTTAGAACAGTCCAGGAGGCTACTCATCTGGTCCTTACGGGCTACCTGGTGCCCGCGGGCACCGCGTTGGTGACCCCTGGTCTACGCCGTCTGTTTATATTTGTGTTTCACTTTCCTCTTCTGCTGTTACCGAATAACATTATTTTAGTTTTGCTAAGATTCAAAGATAGTCTTTTTTTGTCAAACCATCTTTTTAATTGGTTCATGTAGAACCTTTATTTAACCAGATAAGAAAACCCATTGAGATCAAGATCTCTTTCACAAGGGTGACCTGGCCAAGAGGTCAACAGCACATGTCACAGAGCAGTTTAAAAATAATACATTAAGACATACATTTTAAAATACATAAGAGAACTGTAAAACAACAGAGATTTACATCTTTAAAAACACAGGCACTGTGCAAACGTCTCTCGCTGTTTGTCCCTCAGGACAGAACGGAAGGCTCCAAATGGAAGTAGTTCTGTAAGTTTCAGTTTCGTCTGCAATGCATTCCATGCCATAGGGGCAGCAATGCCAAAAGCTCTTTTGCCAAATTCAGTCCGTACATGAGGAACAGTTAAAACATACAAATTGTTAGAACGTAACGCATAAGAGCTGCTTTTTCTTTGTAACAGAGTACACAAGTATGGAGGTATTAAACCTAAAAGAGCCTTATAAATGTCTTCTGTGATTATTCATATAAGCTTCTGTGTGTTCTCTTCTGAACAAAACATAGTTGTGTCGTCTGCAAATAATACTAACTTTAGGTCCTTTGTAACCTTACAGATGTATGTATATAGAGTTAGAACAATTTTGCTCCCAGTATTGATCCCTGGGGTACGCCACAAGATATATTTAGCGTGTGTTCGCCTAGCTTCACGTATAGTTTCCTCTTGGTTAAGTAGCTTCTTACCCATTTCAAAACGAGCCCTCTGATGCCATACTGTTTTAATTTGTTTATTAAGATATTAAGATTAATTTTATCAAATGCTTTTGTTAGATCCATAAACACTGCAACTGCACATTGTTTCCCATCTATTGCATTGGTAATATATTCTGTTATTTTGATGAATGCCATCAATGTTGGCTCTGTATCCGTATTTGTTCTCTGTGAGTATTTCCATTTTATTTATGAATTTGTTCAATCTGTTGTTAAACATTTTTTAAAATATTTTAGACGATTGTGGAAGTAAGGAAACAGGTCTATAGTTTGTAAACTAGTGTTTGTCTTCAATCTCATAAATCGGTACAACTTTTACTATTTTCATCTTGTTTGGTAACTTCCCTGATTTACATGTATTCACAATTATGTACTGGTTTGAAACACAGCATACTGTACATGGTTATGATAAACTGCAAGATTATTTTTCAAACAAGGCTTTTAATTTTTTTCCTCTTGTGAAACAATACAGTACACGTCAAAAGTGTGGACACAACTTCTCATTCAATTGCATGAGCAAGTGTCTTCATACTTTTGCATACATCTTATATGTTTATCTTTTTGCAATTGTTTTTATCATGTGTGATGCGATGGATTTGATGGATGGATATACTGCTCAGAGCCTCTAGGGGGCGTATTTGCATGATGCTTGTATATGTAAACAAGGAAGTATGGCTAGAAAGTGGATTTCTGATGGACATAATAATGTATACTGATACTTCAAAATCAGGGATCCCTGTGAGGTAAAAAATAGAGGAATTGAAAAATATCAGCTGGGGTTTGAGGGGGCCTTGATGGGGGAAGTTGAAGAGATTTTAAATTTTTTAAAGATGCTTTGGAAGGCATTTCCTAGATAAAAATTATGTAAAAGAGCAAGAAATCTTACCAATGGTTTCAATATTTTAGTTGCTATAAATTGAAAACCACACCTCTTTTTCAGCAATAGTTCATTGTTTTTGTTGAGAAAATATCTTTACCATATCAATATTAGCCATTCTAAGAATGATTGACTTTGAATAGTTTACGTCATTAGTTCAATGTTTTGTCTGGTTTGAGAGAAGCTGTATTTGCAGGCTGTACTCACAGCTGTACTGGGCCTGCTAGCGTGGCTCTAAGAAGCCAGCTAACCACAGAGCGCCGGAGAGCAGCCGAGTCAGAGGTTTTATATCGAAATCTAAAAAAAGAATGCCACTTTGGCTAGAAAAATTGCGGAATTCCGTTGAATAGCAGGCATCTGGGATGCCATTGCCAATAATAACAGACATTTGTATTATTTATCTGTGAGGTAAGACAATTAAAATATGCTTTCCACATATTTTTAACATACATAAAACAATATTAATATAAATAAAAAAATAAGATTTTATTTTATTTTATATTTTAAAGAAAATTAATTATCACAAAAAAAAAGGTTTCTGTTCACTTAACAGCATATCTTAATGTTTAATTTTACTTACAAAAAAGTTTTGTATGTTTCATTAAAAGTCTTTGAAACCTCAAAAAGGATTATTTATTTATTTCGGTAAAGTACAATTAATACAAATATATATATTTTTATTGACTGCCAAAACCTTTGAACCACAATGGTTTATTTGGCCTTTTTTCCTCTCGTCATACATATTTATTAGGGCTGTCAAATGACTATTTAAAAAAAAAAAAAATCTGATTACAGTTTTTTTCCATCGCTAACAAGCGCTTACCTATACTTAAAATACTTTTACTAAACTCTTAACACAGACTTACACCTACAAAACACAATTGGCCAAATAGATCATTTTCTTCTCAAAAGCACATTTTGTTAACTATATACTAACTCTTCATTTCAAAATAGAAGACATCTTTCTCTGCACACATTAACTTTACCAAAACCCTGGACATCTGACTCAAAATGAAATTATTCTTTCAAAGAATAACTCTTGTTTTCACTTCACAAGGAACATGCAGCCAATCAAAGTACACCAGGTTTCAAAATACTGGCTATTGTGGACATTAGAAAAACTGCATAGACTTTTATGTTTCAGTTTTACAGGTATTTACGTGCAAAACATGCAATCCACAGTTTTTTACGCCTAATTTTTTGGTTGGGAACTGTATATCCACATGTAATGTTCACATTCAAAAGCATTCCAGTAAAAAGCGAATCAGTTTTTTTTTCTTTACTGTTTACTACAGGAGGTATAGTAGAAATACTGTTTACAGTATGATACAACAGAAAACGTTTTACAGTATTGTTTACAGTAAAGTTAACAACATATCCATGAACAAAAAAGCAACAGCAAAAAGCCCAGTAAAAAGGGAGAACTAAAAAAAAGCACAACATTCCTTTACAGTATCTAATCCCTGCGATCTTCAGGGTTAGGCCACAAGTTTTCATCCACATCGCATCTGATGTTACAGTATTATCAGCTGGGATATATTGTTTTAGAACTGATATTACTGTATTACAGAAGCAGAGGTTTTTATACTGTATCTAAGGTTTGGAATATTGTGTTTGCAATTGTGGGATGTTGTGTGTTAACATTTGTAAATAATACAAAAACAATCCATAATTTTTTTGGAGGTATAGCTTGTCTGTCAAGAAAATGTAA